>NC_137613.1:1722271-1732271 GCF_963280865.1 Gymnoscopelus braueri | reverse complement strand
CCAGGCAGCTCTCCCCCGGCGTTGTTCTACTGAACAGCTTCAAGTAAACTGAGCCTTTTCCACTCAACATGTCCAGCCTCCCTTATTATCCCATTAAGACAGGAAAGCATCTGTGTCATTTTAACATTTCTTTGGCTATTCAAAAAAAAGCAGATCTACAAGCTTGCAGATCTGCTTTTTTTTTTCGTGAAAATTTGTGCAAAACTTTCAATATTTAAATTTTTTAAAGCGAACATTTGAACTCAAACCCTTGCTTCTGGGGGTCCCTGGAACAAATATTTTAAGATGGGGGTCATGGCCAATACATTTTGGGGGTCCTTGACATACATACCAACATACGTTAAAAAATAAACTGTTAGGATGTAGAATCCCCCAGAAGCAAAGATTGAGTTACAAATGTTGCTTTAAAAATATATATATATTCAAAGATTTGCAAAAATTTGCACGATTTATGAAAAATAGCAGATCTACCAGCTCATACCGCCTGCCTGCCTGCCTGCCTGCCTGCCTGCCTGCCTGCCTGCCTGCCTGTCTGTCTGTCTGTCTGTCTGTCTGTCTCACTCTGTCTGTCTGTCTGTCTGTCTGTCTGTCTGTCTGTCTGTCTCACTCTGTCTGTCTGTCTGTCTGTCTGTCTGTCTCACTCTGTCTGTCTGTCTGTCTGTCTGTCTGTCTGTCTGTCTCACTCTGTCTGGTCTGTCTGTCTGTCTGTCTGTCTGTCTGTCTGTCTGTCTCACTCTGTCTGTCTGTCTGTCTGTCTGTCTGTCTGTCTCCTCTGTCTGTCTGTCTGTCTGTCTGTCTCACTCTGTCTGTCTGTCTGTCTGTCTGTCTGTCTGTCTGTCTGTCTGTCTGTCTGTCTGTCTGTCTCACTCTGTCTGTCTGACTGTCTGTTCTGTCTGTCTCACTCTGTCTGTCTGTCTGCTGTCTGTCTGTCTGTCTCACTCTGTCTGTCTGTCTGTCTGTCTGTCTGTCTGTCTGTCTGTCTGTCTGTCTGTCTGTCCTGTCTGTCTGTCTGTCTCACTCTGTCTGTCTGTCTGTCTGTCTGTCTGTCTGTCTCACTCTGTCTGTCTGTCTGTCTGTCTGTCTCACTCTGTCTGTCTGTCTGTCTGTCTGTCTGTCTGTCTGTCTCACTCTGTCTGTCTGTCTGTCTGTCTGTCTCTCTGTCTAGCCTAAACTACAAAGCTTACGAAAGGTTGCATCACTTCTCATGGCCTGTAGGGGGGTGTTTGTGAGAGTCTGGGTGACATGTTGTCCACTCAACGTCTCTTCTTAATGAAAACACTTCAGTGTGTTATTGCAACAGGATTACATAATACTGATCAAAACACTGCTGAGGCACATACTGTAGTGAATGTTAATACTCTGTTTGCTTTTTCTCCCTTTTTTCTCCCCAATGTAGTTGTTATGCCAATTAATTCCTCTCCACACACATAGGGGAGGAACGGGGTAAGATGAACCTCTGGGTAAGTTGAACCACCCCCTGTATCTTTAAAAACTATACACATGAGTTGTCATGTGACCTTAAAATCAGGACACACCCATCATTTCCACCTGGCTGTGAAGTTGAGAGACACATGGGCAAAGTGATAAGCATATTTCTACACAAAAGGTGTTTTTTTGCTGGTCAAAGTAAATTTTTAACTTTTTTGGTATAATGATTTTTATTTTAAAGCAAATGTACCCAGGTTGAAACTTATATATCATGCATGTTGGTGATATTCCAATGTATAAAACCATGTGAAACATTAGCTAAGAAGCATTAAGCTAGCCAGGTTAGGTCAAAATGGTGGCCATGGGCAAGATGAACCAAATGCCTTGGGGTAAATTGAACCAATTATCCTAATATGAATCACCATTCATATTTTTTATTATGTCTTTTCTTCTCAAATTATGCTGTATGACCTTCATATGGATGAATACACTCATTTAAGAGAAGTTTTCAATATTGTATTAACAATTGCAATATTAAAAGGTTCTGAATAACAAACATTATTTAATTGGTTTTATATTGTTTAAATACCATTAAGAAAATAAATAAGACTATTTGCAAAAGGGAAATGTGTTATTAAATTATTGTTGATACGTGAATACATTATTTGTTCAAGTTTAAACTTGAAAATGCAAAATATCATATGGTAAATTTACCCCTTGACTAGGATCAACTTACCCCTTACCTGGGGCAAGTTGAACCAACATGACCACTTTTTTTTTTAGAACCCATATTTTTACAACCATTTGTCATAGATGCAACACGCATTATTTCAATTGATAGAAGACATCTTGAAGTTTTAGTAGATGCTTAGATTTGACTTCCATCTCATTTTTCCTTGCCTAGAGGTCAACATAAGTAAAAAGTGGTTAATCTTACTCCGTTCTCCCCTATATATATATCTGTGTTGTCACTGCTGTCGTATCCTATTGACCTGCCAGTGAGGAGCCCCCACCAGGAGGATGTAGAGCCTTCGTCCTACTCCCTCCCGCGGCCCAACATAGTGACAAACATAACACTGACTCCTCCCTGTCCGGCTTCCTTCCCGAAACACGGGCCAATTGTGTTTCCTATTCACCTGTTTCCTAGGCTGTGTGTTTTCCACTTCCTGTCCATTTGATCCAATGAAATCCAATGAAACTGGTCAGATGACAATGATATCCAATGAAATCGACAGGAAGTGGAAAACACACAGCCTCGGAAACAGGTGAATAGACGCTGGACAAAGCCGGACACACCGCGGTGGATTTGAACCCTCAACCTCCGTGGTGGTGAGCAGGGTCTTTACCACTGTGTGCTACCTGAGTGCCTTTTTGTTTTTATCCAGTGAAAACATGATTGAAGTTCTTTTTTTTATGTGCATGATTTATTCACTCACCAAACAAACAGACCATGGAAGCAGACAGACGGACAGACAGACAGACAGACAGACAGACAGACAGACAGACAGACAGACAGACAGACAGACAGACAGACAGACAGACAGACAGACAGACAGACAGACAGTCCCCTGGGGGCAGTGAGGAGTGAAGCCTCCTGGACCGCTGTCTGTGTGTCTGAAACCATATCTAATTATCTGACCACCAGAGAGAGAGAGAGAGAGAGAGAGAGAGAGATGAGAGAGAGAGAGAGAGAGAGAGAGAGAGAGAGAGAGAGAGAGACAGAGAGAGAGACAGAGAGAGAGTGAGAGAGAGAGAGAGATCTCAAATCAGATCAGATGATAGAGGTTAAGTGACTTTAAATCTACACACCACACACACATTCCACTGATGGACCGCCACTGTGTGCGTGTGTGCGTGTGTGTGTGTGTGTGTGTGTGTGTGTGTGTGCGTGTGTGTGTGTGTGTGCGTGCGTAGTGCGTGTGCGTGTGCGTGTGCGTTGCGTGTCAGGCCTCATACTTTTATTAAAGCAACTCGTCTTGTTCGTCCCCCCTGGGTGCATAAGGGTGGGGGGGTGGGGGGGCAGAAAAAGGGAGGGATGGAAAAAGAGGGTGGGATGACCCCTCCCTCTCTCTCTCTCTCTCTCTCTCAGTCAATTAGGCCGCTCACATAATTCAATAAAGGGAAACAAGGAAGTTGCCGGAGAATTCTAATTTTATTTAAGAGCATTTATCCAAACAAATTAGACAAGCTACGACATTAACCCATTCAGCCCGGGAACGCATCTCTGCCTCATTTTAACATGTCTTTGGCTATTCAAAAACAGCAGATCTACAAGCTCGCATAGCGCGGCACTCGGACCTTGTAGATCTGCTATTTTTTTTTTAAATCGTGAAACTTTATGCAAATCTTTGAATATAATATAAACATTTTTAAACTCAAATCTTTGCTTCTGGGGGTCCTGGAACACAATATTTGAGATGGGGGTCCGCGGACAAATACATATAATTTTAGGGGTCCTTGACATGAAAAATGTTTGAGAACCACTGATATTATAGCAGCAAACGTTTTTTTTTTTTTTAAACTGTTAGGATTTAGAAGACATTTGTAGAATCCCCCAGAAGCAAAGATTTGACTTACAAAATGTTCGCTTTGAAAAATATACTGTATATATTCAATGGTTTGCACACATTAAAACAAAAAAAATGCAGATCTACAAGCTCATAGCGCGGCACTTGGTGCCGCGCTATGAGCTTGTAGATCTGCATTTTTTTTAATAGCCCAAAGAAATGACACACAGATGCGTTCCCGGTATTAAGGGGTTAAAGCTGCCAGAGTCCCAGGAACCACCGTCTCCCAGTTCCTCCACTTTCTATCGTGTCATTTATTATTATTCTATTGTGTCGTCGCTCATTTCTTTAGCGTCATCATCACGTCCAATTTACCTTGTTCATCCTGTGTCCTGTACGACTTCTCTTTCCTGATTGGATAAAAAATGCGGTATCCTGACCTAGAAAATGTATTTTCTGTTCATTAAAGAGCTGGAGACAGTGGCGTAGAGGGGGGGGGGGGGTAGCAAGCCATGCACCGCGGGGGGGGGGGGGGCAGCGAGGGGGGGAGGGGGGCAGCAAGGGGGGGGGGGGGGGGTGTTGATACAAACCTTTTTACAGTCTGATACAAACAAGAGCATGTTGACAACATTGTGTTCATTTTTTTTTTAAATAAAGAAAAATGTAAACCTTGAACTTGTGGTTAAAAACTAAATAAAATGTAATTGAAAGATGGATGAACCTAAATCACGAATCTCCCATAACAAACAGCAGGCTGTCAGCTGACTACACTAGAAGCAGTGTGTAATCAGTACATTTACTCAAGTACCTGTACCTAAGTACAGTACTTGAGTACTTGAGAGTATTTCAGTTGTCTATACTTTTACTTCTACTCCACTACATCTCAGAGGCAAATATTGTACTTCTACTCCACTACAATTATTTGAAAACTTTAGTTACTAGTTACTTTGCAGATATAAATATACTACATTATCAAACATACATTAACCACCGTAGCCCTATTTTATACCTAGGCTATATGAAAATAGCAGATCTACAAGCTCACAACGCGTCGCAGTGTGAGCTTGTAGATCTGCTATTTTCAAACATTATACTACTTTTACTTTTGGTACTTTAAGTACATTTGTACACCTTCCAGTACTTTTCCCACCACTTCACGTACACATGGCAGCGGATGATTCAAAACGAGGACGTGGAAATATCTCAGCCGTGTCCAAAAGAACCACTAGAAGAACAGCAGAGAAAAATACACTAAATCTATCTAAATCAAAACTACCGAAAGTGTCTTCAATATTTCAACCAACACAAACGGATGTTACTGGAAGTAGGCCGGAGGGGCTCTAATCTCCATCCTCGCATTGGGGGCACCTCACTGGCAGGTGAGTCACTTAGGATTACAACAGTAGTGACAACACAGACATGTGTGAGGGGAGATATTAAAGGTAGGGTAAGTGATATTTTTGGGTTAAAACAAAAAGTATTTTGTTAAAAGGTTAAAGCACTATATTCTGATAGTAATCATTGCTATAGAGTGTTTGTTCAGTAACAGGAGTCTCCCCGTCTCTCCAGCTCTTTAATAAACAGAAAATACATTTTCTGGTAGGTGTCAAAATCTCAGCCAATCAGGAGAAAGTACCAATTTTTAAGCTTCATTTTTATAGTGTTCCAGTTCCAATTTTGCCTGCTCATTTCTTAGTGTCATCAATTCCAATTTCACTTGTTTAATCTGTATCCTGATTGATTTCTCTATCCTGATTGGATAAAATTGAAAATGAAACTGAAACTGAAACGAAAATGCATTTTCTGTTTTATAGAGAGCTGGAGAGACATGGGAGACTCCTTATATGGACAGGACACTCTATAGTAACGAGCACTATCAGAACATAGACCTATTTCGCAGTTATTTGAATAATTGCAAATCACTTACCCTACCTTTAATTGGCATAACGACTAAATTGGGGAGAAAAAAAAAGAAACTACATAGAGCTATTTAACACTTATTTTAACCAAAGAAAAAAGTCACTTATTTTTTAATTCAGATTTTTTACCCCTTTTTCTCCCCAATGTAGTTGTTATGCCAATTAATTGTCATAAAATGAATTGTCATAAAAACCCGATGCGTGCAGCCCTGACCACAGCACACGACCGACAGCATCCTCGAGCCAGTGGGAGGGGGCGGGGCGGGGCGGGCGGGGGGGGGCGGGGGGCACAGAGCACCCGCAGTCATGTTATTTAGTCTTCTGAAGCGCCGGCCCGGTCGGTCGGGGTGGGTTTCTCATCGCCATCACTGTCAATGAAACGTTATTCATTGTCAAGTCTTCCTAAAGCCCCCCTCCTCTTCCTAAAGCCCCCCCTCCTCTCTGTTTCCACTAACCCGCCTATCTCCCCTCACCCGCCAATGAACTCCTCCATCACTACAGCACACTATAGGATTTGAATATTTCACCGCATAATTGGAAGCTTTAACCTAATCTAGTGCGTGTGTGTGTGTGTGTGTGTGTGTGTGTGTGTGTGTGTGTGTGTGTGTGTGTGTGTGTGTGTGTGTGTGTGTGTTACTATACGTGTGAGGACCATTTTCCTGGTCCTCCCAAAAATGGTTGAACAACAATTTTTAGAGATACGTTTACGATTATAAAGAGCTTCATGTTGGGTTCAGGGTTCAGGGTTCAGGGTTAGACATTAGGTTTAGATTCAGGGGTTCAGGGTTGGAGTTAAATGCCAGATTTACACTTATAGGTGCGCGCCAGTGTCATGCACCGAAAAATTGCTGATCTATGCAAGCTTGTAGCTTGTAAATCAACATCTAAATTTTTTTGGCTTCATAGTCTTGCGGTTAAAAATGGCAAGATATATAAAAAATTGCCGTCCTAAAATGTTGACTTTACTTGTTGTCTTCACAAGTATAGTAATGCAAACATGTGTGTGTGTGTGTGTGTGTGTGTGTGTGTGTGTGTGTGTGTGTGTGTGTGTGTGTGTGTGTGTGTGTGTGTGTGTGTGTGTGTGCGTGTGCGTGCGTGTGCGTGCGTGTGCGTGCGTGTGTTTCCAGAGGACTCACACTCAAAAGACGTGTCAGGAACCAATCTCTGTTCATAATGAGGAACTTCTCTCTCATCCAGTCCAGAGCGGAGCAGACACATCATTACTGCTGATCCAGATTAACATGGCTTTATAGAGACATGGCTTCACTGACACTCCAACCAATAGAAAACACACTGTAGCTTCATATCAACCAATAGAAATCACACTGTAGCTTTATATCAACCAATAGAAAACACACTGTAACTTTATATCAACCAATAGAAATCACACTGTAGCTTTATATCAACCAATAGAAAACACACTGTAGCTTTATATCAACCAATAGAAATCACACTGTAGCTTTATATCAACCAATAGAAAACACACTGTAGCTTTATATCAACCAATAGAAATCACTCTGTAGCTTTATATCAACCAATAGAAAACACACTGTAGCTTTATATCAACCAATAGAAATCACTCTGTAGCTTTATATCAACCAATAGAAAACACACTGTAGCTTTATATCAACCAATAGAAAACACACTGTAACTGTATATCAACCAATAGAAATCACACTGTAGCTTTATATCAACCAATAGAAATCACACTGTAGCTTCATATCAACCAATAGAAAACACACTGTAGCTTTATATCAACCAATAGAAAACACACTGTAGCTTTATATCAACCAATAGAAAACACACTGTAGCTTCATATCAACCAATAGAAAACACACTGTAGCTTTATATCAACCAATAGAAAACACACTGTAGCTTCATATCAACCAATATAGATATAGTTTCAGACACAAAGACAGCGGTCCAGGAGGCTTCACTCCTAACTGCTCCCAGGGGACGAACTGTCTGTCTGTCTGTCTGTCTGTCTGTCTGTCTGTCTGTCTGTCTGCATATTTTTTTGCTTACCAGACAGACAGCAGACAGCAAAAAAATATGCACATACAAAAATAACTTGTGACATGCTCCTTTAAGTGAAAAGTAACAATACCACAATGTAGAAATACTTTTACAAGTAAAAGTAAAAGTTTTAGTAAAACTAACACAGTCACGAAACTAGGGGGGGGGGGGCGGTAAACAACAATCTGGTACCACCCACCCATAAAACAAACATGGGCAAATTCTCCTTCTACAGCACAGCCACCAAGGAATGGAATAGTCTAACCCCATCCCTCAAAAAATGTAGTTCGCCGGGCTCATGCAAAACAGCCCTAAAAACTCATCTTTCTGGAGGCCAAAAGAGGAGCTAGTACCAGTTTCCTTGTAGACAGACAATCCCCCCCTCCTCCCCTTTTTCTTTGGTATATATATTTTTTTATTTTTCATGCTTTTTTTTGTATATAGTGGTATTTTTATGTTGATTTTTTAACTGTTTGGTTGCTACTATATATGTCTATGAAATTAATTCAAGGACCCCAACGGAAACAAGTCCGCGAGGACTTTTTTGGCCGGACCTTATAGACAAAAGTATTATAAATGTAACTGTGTTGTTTTACATTCTTTTGACTAATACAAATTTCAATCAATCAATCAATCAATCAAAAAACGAAGCAAGTCAAGACGATGCATGAATAAGGAACACATGCCCCGACCGGTTATACAATAAACCCATTATACCCTCTGCACACTACATATGCCCATATATGGAGATCTCTGTATCTGTCTGCCTGTTAATAACAGTCAGCACAGCAACGGCTTCCATTTCACGTCCCTTAAGCTTTGTGGTTTCACTGTGAGAGACTGAACGCTTTGTTATCGTTACAACAACACAGAATGTCCACCTGTAGCATGGGTTTAACTTAACATGAGTGTGTGTGTGTGTGTGTGTGTGTGTGTGTGTGTGTGTGTGTGTGTGTGTGTGTGTGTGTGTGTGTGTGTGTGTGTGTGTGTGTGTGTGTGTGTGTGTGTGTGTGTGTGTGTGTGTGTGTGTGTGTGTGTGTGTGCGTGCGTGTGAGACAGAGGTGGGACAAAGTCCTTGATTTGCAAGTCCAAGTCAAGTCTCAAGTCTTTTCTCTCGAGTCCAGAGTCAAGTCCAAAGTCAAGACCTAGTCCTAAACTTTCCCAAACAAGACCTAAACTTCATGTTTCGAGTCTCAAACGAGTCATAATGCCAATTAACTCATTCCCTGCCTAGGACGTAAAAAACGTAATTTTGAAAAAACTTTGATTTTAACACATCAGGTGCCAGCATTTTTTCATAACAACTTACGTTGGGTGCCAGCATTCTCCCCATTGACTGCGCTTTGCTGTTTAAAGCTCTAGACTCCACGAGGAGCAAATCCATGTAAAAAAAAAACATCCATTCATGTTGCGCGATGACCCTGGCTACAGCCTGGAACGATAACATTTCACTCGCGAGTTACAATGGGGGGGGATCGCGCATCGCGCATGACCGGTTTTCCCCACAGGAAACAGATTCGGAGATATAGGTGTTTTAAAGAAGGAAATAGACAGGAAGTGGAGGGCAGCCATGTTTTTTTTCCCGGTGATCTATCTGGCCTATCCTTCTCAAGATCACAATGGGTACTCCCAGAGCTGCTCTAGCCCCGCCCGTGTGGAGAAAAACGAAAAAAACAAAAAGACATATTTCACGGTCTGGACCGTGTTCGGCACCGGACCGCTACTCTGCGCAAACACGGTTCAGACCGTGTTTGGCACCCGATGTGTTAAAAGATCTCACCGTCCTTCATCTCTCACAGTGACACGTTTCATTGTAGCACACCCGGATACGGAAATACGTCAAATCGAAGATTTTCGGTTCCGTCCGCTTCCTGTTTAGGTCCCCCTCTAAAACGGTCTTTTCTCGGCTTTGTTTTTCTCCCCCGTGTAACGCTGTTTAGAAACGCTTTTTAGAAACTGCTACTACTGCAAAATGGAATGTCGCCGATTGAAAATGTCTTCTCTGGGCCACTCACACAACTACCCTGTGTGTCTACAAACAGTTGAACACGCGATCATAAGGGATTTAGCGAGGTCTGTGGCGAGGTGGAAAAAGTAAGTGATTCGACCGTTCACATGGCGATACATGGG
>NC_137613.1:1697271-1717271 GCF_963280865.1 Gymnoscopelus braueri | reverse complement strand
ACTGTTTCTCTGCTGTTGCTGCAGCCACCATTTTAAAGCAGGCGGGTCATACCAAGAACACATAGTAATTTGTATCAAAAAACTTAAACAAGGCAAACTATGTCCCATAAGCTATCTACAATTACATCCATTCTGTTCATTTATTTTAAACCATTTCAAATAACCGGCACCACTTCACTCACACATTTAGGCCTACAATTAGAAAAGCTGTTACGACACATGCTACGATGCTACGATACAAAAGAAACAGGAACAAACACCCCTCTCCTCTACAGGACTTGGCACCTCCCAATCAACAGGAGGATTGCCAGCCCTGCAGAGGAGAGACAGGTGACCAACAAACAATTGAACAAACATGTTTAAAGTCATTGCCTTGTCCGTGAATTCACACAGATACCGGTACACACACATGAAACACACAACACTCCTAAACAGTCACTTCCAAGCTGGCCAGCGATGATTATAACTAGAAGTAATTGTGTAATCAGATGAGTGTGTGTGTGTGTGTGTGTGTGTGTGTGTGTGTGTGTGTGTGTGTGTGTGTGTGTGTGTGTGTGACCCACCTAGACAGCTTGAGTATATTTTCTTGTATTAGCAGGTTGCTTTAAGTAGCTGTACTTTGCTCCAAAGTATCAGTGTTGTATAGTTGGTTTAGCTTAAAATTAGTTTGTTATTTTTTGATTAGCCTATTGTTAGGTCTCAGCTGACAGCCCCATTAAAGGCAGTTTCACCTGAACCAGCTCTATAGTCTTGGATAAATAGGGGAGGAGCCTACTTAGTCTGAAGGTGTTTATAAGTGTGTCCAGGAACAGTGTTTCTTCAGTGTGTAATTTGACTTCTGGAGGAACTCTGAACTGCCTGACCCACCTAGACAGCTTGAGTATATTTTCTTGTATTAGCAGGTTGCTTTAAGTAGCTGTACTTTGCTCCAAAGTATCAGTGTTGTATAGTTGGTTTAGCTTAAAATTAGTTTGTTATTTTTTGATTAGCCTATTGTTAGGTCTCAGCTGACAGCCCCATTAAAGGCAGTTTCACCTGAACCAGCTCTATAGTCTTCGATAAATAGGGGAGGAGCCTACACTCCTCGCAGGCGATTAGCAATCAGTTGAAGTGGCCTTAAATACTTGCTCTGAAAGCGTCAGCTTTTAAGCGGCGGCCAGCAACCGAAGGCCAGGCGACCAAAGGCGACAGGCGACTTTGTCAAAATCCGACTTAGTCAATTTACGGCCTTCCACATTGAGTGCTTCTTCTCTTCATAAGCACCAACAGTGTTTAGTGATATATAGTAGTGTGATAGTAGTAGTACTTATAGTAGTGTGTATATGTTTAGTGATCTACGATGTGTTTTCTTCCTATTCCTGTCCTCTCCTCTTCCTGGTGGTCGCAAAAACACTGGGTTACACCCAGATGTCGCGATACAACTAATCTAATATATCCTACTCTTTCCACTCACGTCGAGCAAGTGGTAACGGGAGGGCTTTGGAATTGCCACTCGGCTGTGGTGGAAGGCAAATCTGCTTTCATCTCAGCCTACGCAGCCTTGCTCTCCCTTAACTTCCTTGCTCTGACTGAGACCTGGATCAGACCAGAAAACACTGCTACGCCCGCGGCTCTGTCAGATGTGTACTCTTTCTCTCACACTCCCAGAGCCGTGCGGACAGGTGGTGGGGCTGGTCTGCTAATTTCCAGAAAATGGAAATACTCTCCTGTTTCACTGTCACAATTCTCTCCTACCTCATTTGAATTTCATGTGGTCACTGTCTCTCATCCAGTCAAGCTCACCATTGCAGTTGTTTATCGCCCACCGGGCCCTGCTGGTGGCTTCCTGGAGGAGCTGGACAATCTAGTCTCCCACTTCCCTGTCGATGGCT
Source organism: Gymnoscopelus braueri (assembly GCF_963280865.1). NCBI lineage: Eukaryota > Metazoa > Chordata > Actinopteri > Myctophiformes > Myctophidae > Gymnoscopelus > Gymnoscopelus braueri. The sequence goes on along the minus strand of NC_137613.1, from coordinate 1,715,400 downwards.
CTGGATTCATCCTTCTGGGTGACTTCAACCTCCCGACTGAGAAGCAGCTAGACCCACTACTTTCGTTTCTCGCCGCCTTTGACCTAGTTATTTGCCCATCTCCTCCTACCCATGAGGCGGGCAACCAACTGGACCTGATTTTCACCAGAGGCTGCTCTATTGCTAACCTGTCTGTCACTCCTCTTTCCAGTGAAAAGGGTAAGAAACTCTCTGATCACTATTTCATGTCCTACTCTCTCTCTCTCTCCTCTCCCCCCTCACAGCCCCTCCCTACTCACATGATTTCCTCACGTCACAATCTTCGCTCACTTTCCTCCACTGATCTTTCCTCTTCTATTCTCTCTGCTCTCCCTGCCCCTGAATCCTTTGCTCTTCTATCCCCTGATACCGCCACAGATCTTCTTTTCTCTACTCTATCCTCTTCTCTCGACCATCTCTGTCCCCTCACCACCAGGCCTGCACGCCAAACTCCACCTGCCCCCTGGTTGTCAGACTCAGTGCGGACTGAGAGACGGAGCCTGAGAGCGGCTGAGCGCAAATGGAGAAATGGCAACCTCCTGGAGGACCTTCTCACCTTCCAATCTCTCATTTCTACTTTTTCCTCCTCTCTATCAGCTGCTAAAGCTGCTTTTTTCTGCACTAAAATTCAGGCTTCTGCTTCCAACCCTAAAAAACTCTTTGAAACTTTCTCCTCTCTCCTGCAACCACCACCCCCTCCTCCCTCCTCGTCCCTCCTCCCCGACGATTTCGCCAACTTCTTTGACAAGAAGGTGAACGATATCCGATCCTCCTTCCCTCCTCCCCCGGCTGGTGCCCTGCGCACTACCCACACCCGTCTGCCTGCCACCCCCCCCTCTCTACCCTCATCTACTCCTCTCCCCCCCCCCATCCCCTCTCTATCCCACTTCTCTCCCCTCTCCCCTAACGAGGTCCTTCTCCTTATTACCTCTAGTCGCCCCACCTCATGCTCTCTGGACCCGGTCCCATCCACTCTGTGTGTGTGTGTGTGTGTGTGTGTGTGTGCGCATTGTCCATGTTAGTCTCTATAGGGCACGGGCTGCCCTGTGACAGTATCCATCTACATATTTACACATACAGTAGCATATCCATCGTACATGACGTTTAGAAATAAGGTGCAGTATATATATATACTGTTCATGATATTAGACATTAATGCAAGAAGAATATCAGCGTGTTGAACACCAGATTAAGGTGCAAAGAGTGTCAGCTTATTGTCAGGCTCAACCCACATAACAGTCCCTCTATGTTCAGGTTCAACACACATAACAGTCCCTGTATGTTCAGGTTCAACACACACATAACAGTCCCTCTATGTTCAGGTTCAACGTACACATAACAGTCTCTCTATGTTCAGGTTCAACACACACATAACAGTCCCTCTATGTTCAGGTTCAACACACACATAACAGTCCCTCTATGTTCAGGTTCAACAAACACATAACAGTCCCTCTATGTTCAGGTTCAACGTACACATAACAGTCTCTCTATGTTCAGGTTCAACGTACACATAACAGTCTCTCTATGTTCAGGTTCAACAAACACATAACAGTCCCTCTATGTTCAGGTTCAACGTACACATAACAGTCCCTCTATGTTCAGGTTCAACGTACACATAACAGTCTCTCTATGTTCAGGTTCAAGACACACATAACAGTCTCTCTATGTTCAGGTTCAACACACACATAACAGTCTCTCTATGTTCAGGTTCAACACACACATAACAGTCCCTCTATGTTCAGGTTCAACACACACATAACAGTCCCTCTATGTTCAGGTTCAACAAACACATAACAGTCCCTCTATGTTCAGGTTCAACCTACACATAACAGTCTCTCTATGTTCAGGTTCAACCTACACATAACAGTCCCTCTATGTTCAGGTTCAACCTACACATAACAGTCCCTCTATGTTCAGGTTCAACCTACACATAACAGTCTCTCTATGTTCAGGTTCAACCTACACATAACAGTCTCTCTATGTTCAGGTTCAACAAACACATAACAGTCCCTCTATGAGAAGAGAAGAGGTGACTTAAAGCACTGAGCTGAACGCTGTCTCCATCACACTTAATGTCCACATCAATGAGCTATGGAGGGGAGGGGAGGGGAGAGGAGAGGAGAGGAGAGGAGAGGAGAGGAGAGGAGAGGAGAGGAGAGGAGAGGAGAGGAGTCTCCAGGTTGCATTAGCAGGGATCAGAGTACAGTACAGCACATTGATTATCATTATGGACTCTGTGCTCTTGAGCAGATCTATAAGACCAGGATCAAACGCTCAGACACATGGGGTCAAGATGTCTGTAAGAGGGTCAGGTTGTCAATGCAACAAGGTGTCTGTAAGAGGGTCAGGTTGTCAATGCAACAAGGTGTCTGTAAGAGGGTCAGGTTGTCAATGCAATAAGGTGTCTTTAAGAGGGTCAGGTTGTCAATGCAATAAGGTGTCTGTAAGAGGGTCAGGTTGTCAATGCAATAAGGTGTCTGTAAGAGGGTCAGGTTGTCAATGCAACAAGGTGTCTGTAAGAGGGTCAGGTTGTCAATGCAACAAGGTGTCTTTAAGAGGGTCAGGTTGTCTGTAAGAGGGTCAGGTTGTCAATGCAACAAGGTGTCTGTAAGACAGAGAGCTGTGTCAGCTCTACCTCTACAGAACTTGGCTCACAGCACATGGTTGTAGAAAGCTCCATATCTCAACGTGTGTTGTTTTGCATTGTAAAATAGGACAGAACAGCTGTTAACAAATCACACCCTGTGTGAAGTGAGTGGTACCTTCACTCCTGTTTGTGTTTCATTAGTTAGTTAACTGGTTGCATCTTTGTGTTGCAATCAAGCTGCAGGCCGTGCTCATCCGGACACACAAACACACACAGTCAGTCCTTGTGCAAAACCCATTTAAAGGCCTGGGCCGTAGCGTGACGGTCCGGTCCACTCTCTCAGCTAAGAGGTCCTTGGCCTGAATCCCCTGCTTGTGCAGAGTTTATAAATCAACGTTTTAACTTAGAAAGTTAGTTCACTTTGCTTAAATATAAAAGCAAAGCCTAATGTTGCTGAGGGATGTTCTCATGCATTAGCTGTGTGTGCGTGCATGCGTGCGCACATGTCTGTGTGTGTGTGTGTGTGTGTGGTGCGTGCATGTGTGTGTGTGTGTGTGTGCGTGCGTGTGTGTGTGTGTGTGTGTGCATGTCCTCACCGTAGTGTACTTGCCCAGCTGACACAGGGAGGGGAAGGTCTCCTGGTGAGCTTTCCGTATCTTCTCTATGATGTTCTCCAGCTCAGCCGTTAGCTCGTAGCTCTCTGCTAACAGCTCAGGTTTGGGACTCTCTTTCTTCTTCTTGTTCCGGTCATTCCGGACCGCTGAGGGACCACAAATTACACATTAGGATTAACCAACAACCTCCAAAAGTAATAACTACTGCTTTTACTCGAGTTCTTGTGAAACTTTTACTTTACTTGAGAATGTCCATTTTTCAATGCTTTAATGTTTCTACGTTCACGTTTATGTTCGCTACATCTCAGAGGCAAATATTGGACTTTTTTTTTTTACTCCACTGCAATTTGATTGATTGATTGATTGATTGATTGATTGATTGATTGATTGAATACTGTATCAGTCAAACATGTAAACAGCGTGGGAGGGAGTACAGTAAAACACTTGAGCTAAAAGGATAACACAAAAGCACTTGTTTCCATCACGGTCCACAATCATTTGAAAACTTTAGTTATAGTTACTTTGTCGATGATTACAAAATATACATGAACCAATTAAGCCCCATTTTATACTTTGTCTATTCAGAACATAGTCGATCTAGACCAGGGCTGATGCAACTGTGATGATGCAGAGGGCCACTTATATTTCCACACTCACTCCAGAGGGACACATTGCATATACTGTCTCTCCGTATTTAACTTTTTTTCGTTTCTACGTATGTCACACAAAAGTAGCAAAAATAGCCGATCTAAACGCTCAAAAAGTGTGACGTGTTTTGAGATTGTAGATCTGCTATTTTTACTATTTTTTTATTGGAATCCAGAATTTCTATTTGCAATTTTTGAATTGGAATCCTGAGAAGTATTTTTTTTGTTTAATTTTAAATGCATTTAGTTATACTTATGCTAACTTTATGAACTTAAAAGCCAATCTATAAACTCAAAATGCGTTGCACAGTGTGAGCTTATAGATTTATAGATTTTGTTCCCAAGACAAATTTTGAAATGGGACAATTTTATGTATAACTATTTATTTTACTTTTGGTACTTTAAGTATATTTTGTTACCTATACTTTTCTACTTTTACTCTTAACAGAAGTACAAAAATAAAAAAAATCTTCCTCCAGTGCCGAGGATTAGGCTTAGCGTCATGGATGTGATGTTATGTTATTCACCCCCTGCGGTGATTCATCATCCAGCCCCGAAGACACAAACACTGGCTGAGACTCTGTTGACACGCAACTTATAGTATGCTGTCTGTCTGTCTGTCTGTCTGTCTGTCTGTCTGTCTGTCTGTCTGTCTGTCTGTCTGTCTGTCTGGGTCCTTCAGCCAAACTACATTGTAACACCATCTCATTTCCCCAGAAGTGTTGTTCGTTCCGCTGGATTTTGGCTGAAAAGAGGACTCTGAATATTCTGGTGGAGGAGGTCGACACTTTTTAAAGTAGGATTTTATATGGAAATTGGACAACTTGCACACTTCAAAAAACAACATGCATAATATTATGTATGTTGTTTATATAAGACAACATGCATAACATTATGTATGTTGTTTATATAAGACAACATGCATAACATTATGTATGTTGTTTATATAAGACAACATGCATAACATTATGTATGCTGTTTATATAAGACAACATGCATAACATTATGTATGTTGTTTATATAAGACAACATGCATAACCTTATGTATGTTGTTTATATAAGACAACATGCATAACATTATGTATGTTGTTTATATAAGACAACATGCATAACATTATGTATGTTGTTTATATAAGACAACATGCATAATATTATGTATGTTGTTTATATAAGACAACATGCATAACATTACGTATGCAGTTTATATAAGACAACATGCATAATAGTATCTATGTTGTTTATATAAGACAACATGCATAACATTATGTATGTTGTTTATATAAGACAACATGCATAACATTGTGTATGTTGTTTATATAAGACAACATGCATAACATTATGTATGTTGTTTATATAAGACAACATGCATAACATTATGTATGTTTATATAAGACAACATGCATAACATTATGTATGTTGTTTATATAAGACAACATGCATAACATTATGCATGTTGTTTATATAAGACGTATCGTTTCGGAATTTAAGCTGCTATTTATCTGAATCACAATGAAAAACACACGTTTCAATGTTTTAAAAGAAAGAATATGGAACATGGAAGTTTTGAACATTAATGTTAAATGATCATACAAATCTTAACCTCTTTGTCTACGCCTTATCATTGCTGTCGGGCAGAAACCTCACAACCCCGTATTTCAACTTATTATGCTTTTTAGTTTTATATTCATGAATGAATGAATGAATGAATGTCCTACTTTGTCTGACAGTGTAGTGCAAACTACAGTGTTTTAGGGGCTGTTGTGTGTTTGTTGTGTGTTTCAGCAGCGTGTGTGTGTGTGTGTGTGTGTGTGTGTGTGTGTGTGTGTGTGTGTGTGTGTGTGTGTGTGTGTGTGTGTGTGTGCATGTGTGCGTGCGTGTGTGTGTGTGTGTGTGTGTGTGCGTGCGTGTGTGTGCATGCATATGGGAGCGTGTGTGTGTGTGTGTGTGTGTGTGTGTGTGTGTGTGTGTGTGTGTGTGTGTGTGTGTGTGTGTGTGTGTGTGTGTGTGCGCGCGCGCGCGTGTGTGTGTGTTATGCTGAGTGTACAGAAGGACATACTCAGTAAATGAAGCAGTAAAAATCCTTGCTGCAGCTGAAAACATGTTGGAAACATTTTTATCTCTTTCTCTCCACTCCTCCACTCCTCCACTCCTCCACTCCTCCACTCCTCCACTCCTCCACCCCCCATCTACAAGCTCACAGCGCGGCACCAAGTGTCACGCTGTGAGCTTGTAGATCTTTTAGTTTTAGTTTTAGTTATACTTATGCTAACTTTATGAACTTAAAAGCCAATCTATAAACTCAAAATGCGTTGCACAGTGTGAGCTTATAGATTTATAGATTTTGTTCCCAAGACAAATGTTGAAATGGGACAATTTTATGTATAACGATTTATTTTACTTTTGGTACTTTAAGTATATTTTGTTACCTATACTTTTCTACTTTTACTCGTAACAGAAGTACAAAAATAAAAAAAAATCTGCTATTTTTGAAAAATAATTTGTGAACATTTGTGCAAATCTTTGAATATATATTTTTTTAAGCGAACATTTGTAAAATATGTTGTTCCAGGGACCCCCAGATGCAAATATTTGAGTTACAAATGCTCGCTTTAACAAATATATATTAAAAGATTTGCACACATTTTCACGATAAAAAAGAAATTGCAAATCTACAAGCTCATGATGGGACGCGGCACTTGTGCCACATTATGAGCTTGTAGATCTGTTATTTTTGAAGAGCCAAAGAAATCTAAAATGACAGAGATGTGTTCCTGGATTGAATGGGTTAACACATGAGGTTAAAAGATGCTCTTCAGTAGTGTGAGGTACTATACGGGAATCTGTTTTTTTCATATTCAAAATATGTCAAAATCTTTCGAAAATAGCAGTTTATATCCTGTATATAGAAACATGTTCCAACTCAGTGAGGATCGTGGTTCTATATGGTGTCTGTCACATGGAAACCAGGAGATAACATGCATACAAACTGGCTCAATAGCGCCCCGTGCCAAACAGGACAATGTGGTATTGCAGGTGAAAGTGCTTTATAAGCCAGAGAGAAGTTAGTTGGAATGAGTATATCTGAGGCTCAAACCTTTTGAAAAACGTTTGAGGGACATAAACAATATGATATTAAATACTAGAAGATGTGCTCCTCAGGTCTCCGCCAGTACTGTTCCTGATTAATCCTGTCTTACCTATTTATGTTACATATTGTCACGTGTCACTTGACCAATGTTAGCTTGACCAATGTTACCTCACTTCAACAAATATAAATGGCTTTTTGAAGTGACAGGATTTTTTTTATTTCGTCATGCGTCTCGCTAGCCAATCAAAAGCATTGGTGACAACATATTGTCACGTGTCACGTGAAGTTTGACCAATGTTAGCTTGGCTAGGGGGGGGGGGACACACACTAGCCTGGTAAACCCTCCCTCCGGAAATCTATTCTATTTGATTCCAGGAGTGAGTCTGGCCTTATCGCCCATTCTGCAATATTGGCTGTGGGCTGGAGTTGGGCGGGAGTAATACCGTTGACTGACAACCCCTTCAGCCAATGATAATTTTTCCCCTTCAGCCAATCAGCAGTTCACCAGACTAATGTGACGCAACGGGACTTTTGAGACGGCGAATGCCCAAAATGGGTTGCCTTATTCGGATACATGGGTGTCACTGCCTGCCCCTACCGGTTCTCTAAAAAAAAAAATTTAAATAGGCTTTGTCATGATTAATTGACCACATATATGAAGTTAAACAACTAAATTCTATCCAAACGATATCTTATAAGTAAATTCCGTGCCTCAAAATAGAAGTTAGAGAGCTTTTAGAAGTAAAAAAATAGCGGAGATTATAGCGGACAAGAAAAAGATGGCTGCCGTGCGTGTTTTGGGCTCACTCGAACTCGCCACCTGATTGGCCAACGTAAGCTGTCAATCACAGAACAATGAGCGACGACGCTGATAGGCTCGGCCGTTTGGCACAGGTTTGGCGTACACAGCCACTATTGCAGAATGGGCGATAAGGCCAGACTCACTCCTGGAATCAAATAGAAATGAGATTTCCGGAGGGAGGGTTTACCAGGCTAGGGACACACGGGACGGGAACGAAAACATACTCTCCACCTCTGGCGGAGACAATTAAATATTGTTTTTAAATTCATGGTGTAGATCCTTTAAGTGAAGGTGGGGGCATAGAATATGTCCTATAGGTCCCCCCCCCTCCTTCTAGTCCTGACTGACAACCTAACAGTCACATGCTCTGGCCTAGTTTACATGAACACAGCTAAACTAAACCAAACCAAAGTAAATAACGTTTGACGTTCACGCACCAAGAGGCTCCGGGTTACAAACACACAAAGAAGAATATGTGGAAATGAGAATATTTATGAGGGCTTTGTAAACGTTGGCCTACTTCCTGCTTAAAGAGAGGGAAACGTGTTGTATGGCTGTACGCTGGTATGAGGAGAGAGAGAGAGAGAGAGAGAGAGAGAGAGAGAGAGAGAGAGAGAGAGAGAGAGAGAGAGAGAGAGAGAGAGAGAGAGAGAGAGAGAGAGAGAGACTATATGCTGCTATGAAGAGAGAGAGAGAGAGAGAGACTATATGCTGCTATGAAGAGAGAGAGAGAGAGAGAGAGAGAGAGAGAGAGAGGCTTACAGGAGTGTGACGGGGTTCTGAAAAGTAGTCTAAAGTGTTTGCACTTTGCAGTGTCAACACACACACACACACACACACACACACACACACACACACACACACACACACACACACACACACACACACACACACACACACACACACACACACACACACACACACAGAATTACACTTTAAATCTGTGATTCTCAGAGACCCGCTGTTTCATTTGCACAAATGTGGACCAACATTTGAGAATGTTGGTCCACATTTGTGCAAATCAAATTCATATATCATATATATATATATATATATATATATATATATATATATATATATATATATATATATATATATATGTTATTATTTTTAATCTCTGGGACACCAATCTACACTTTAAAATCCTCGGTGCTTAATGTCACTAAAAAACTAAAGCTTCAGACCTCCCAAAACAAACTGATACTACTCTGCCTGAAGCCCATGGACCTGATTACACACACTTAGCTATAGTCTGGGATATGGCTCAGGGTAGTAGACAGGGTTAAGGTATTTAATAGGGATGTCTGATTTAATAGGGATATTATCGGCCTTCCGATATTAGCATAAAAATGTAATAAAGGAAACTATCGGTATCTGTAAAAAAGAAAAAAACGTTTTAATAAGTTACAGGAGTCCTTACTGTATGGTGTGTGTGATAAGCAATGTGAGCTTACCATAATCACAGTAATCCTTCTTCATATTCCATCATATTCAAGGGCTTTTGCAGAGAAATGAGACTCCAGTCACTTTCAGTTCAGAGCACTGCAGAGAGCAGGTGTGTGTGTGTCTGTTTCCAGGTGACGCTCGTTGACGCTCGTTACTGTTATTGGCATCAAGGCAATTATGCTTCTACTCTGTCAAATAGGCTAACTATTGCACGCTGGGCAAGACCTGGGCTGTTGGTTGTCTAGGAAGTGACAACCGGAAACGGTTGAATTTGACGGAAGTACCGCCCGAGGAAATGACGTCGATGCTTTACAAATCTGTTAACATTCTCCGTGAATGAAACAAGTGTTGTGATTGGTCAAAGAATATCGTTTCCGGGGGAAACGCGTACGACGGAAATCCTGTCCACTCAGGACTTCCTAGACACTCGCTGCTTTAGGTCGTGACCAGGCTCTTCTTTTCGCAGATGAGTGAGGCTGGGACCGAGGCTACTAACTATGTGAGTGCGCGGTGGTTCCCCTATTGGGGGGGGACCTGGGCGGGGCTTCTCTTCTAGACATTAGAAGAGTTGGGATTTGGGACATTCTAATACAGCTCGATTACCCAATCTTAGCACCGGCTTCAGTAGCGCACCTCGCTGGTCATTAAACTCCCAACCCACTATCTCTGGGAGTCTGGGTTCGACTCCCACTTGGGACATCACTTTTTCAAACAACCGCGGACTACTTTTTTTTGCCGATAAAGTAAAGTTTTGGACCGGACCGCGACGGAGGGGGCGCAGTCTCAAGCGAACTTGAGGGCGCGAGTTGCCGTGCCGAACGTTGCGAGGTTGGCTTGTGCCTACTCAGCCCCGTCCGAGTTATGTACCGATAGGCACAGAATCGTAAATGATGTTGTGGGGACTGCGTTTGCCCCAACTGCCACTCAAAGTGACTACTGGCCAATCACAGCGCGTCTTTGCCGGGACTTCCCCAACTCTCACCTTCCGGTCCCCAACCACCGTGCACTCACATAGCTCGTGTCAAATAGGCCAACATCTAATCTAAGATTAGTGGGACTCATTCAAATGACCTGACAAATTACCTGACAATTAGTTGACTTTTGGTGCCCGTCCGCATATATTGGTATCGGTTGATATCGGTGTCGGAAATTAGGAGTTGGACAATATCGGTATATCGGTTATCAGTAAAAAATCACATCCTGTGTGAAGTGGGCGGTGTCTTGCTAGCTAATCACAATACTGAATGGAGTCGATCAATCATGTACAAAAAATAAATACATTTATTGAAACACTCTTTATGATGGACAAAACCATAACTTGAAAGAAACCAATTTATGGTTTCTTTCAAGTTATGGTTGCTTATATAGGGCTATGCACATGTGTCATGTGACACTGGCCAATCACAGTCCTGAATAGACTGTGATTGGCCAATCACATAATTGTACAAATTTCCTGGGCCCAGATCACAGCGCAGGAAAATGTACATTTTTCCAAATCTCACTTGGGATTTGGGACATTCTAATACAGCTCGATTACCCAATCTTAGCACCGGCTTCAGTAGTGCACCTCGCTGGCCAATCACAGCGCAGGATAATTGTACAAATTTCCTGGGCCCAGATCACAGCGCAGGAAAATGTACATTTTTCCAAATCTCACTTATAGGGGCGGTTTCACCGCCCAAAAAGTCAATATCGAACATCTCTAGTATTTAAGACACTCAAACAGAGCACACATACCTGTCTAACTACTTCTCCAGAGTGAGTGACAGCCACAGCTATGACACTAGAGGAAGCGCCTATGATCTGGTACCCCTCAAATTAACCCTTTAAGACCAGGAAAGATTCAAGATTTCTTTGGCTATTCAAAAATAGCAGATCTACAAGCTCATAGCGCGGCACCGAGTGCCGCGCTATGAGCTTGTAGATCTGCTATTTTTGAAAAATCTTGAACATTTGTGCAAATCTTTGAATATAGCCTATGTATGTTTTTGAAGCGAACATTTTTAATTCAAACCTTTGCTTCTGGGGGGTCCCTGGCTGGAACAAAACCTTTTCATGTCAAGGACCCCCAAAATGATATGTTTTTGGCCGTCAACCCCCATCTCAAAATATGATGTTCCAGAATTTTGAAGTATAAAATCATGGTTATAGCTAAAAATAAAAAAATGACATGTTCCTGGATTCAATGGGTTAATCTCCTGTGAGCTTCATTCTGAGGCAGAGAGATGTTTGTTGGCTTCAGGCAGAGCGATGTTTGTTGGCTTCAGGCAGCATCCAGGATGCAAATTTAACTGCCTCTGGGAAAACAGCCACGTTTTGCACCTGCTGAAAATGTGTTTATAATGTCTATATATTATGTTTATAATATCTATCTATTATAATGTTTATAATATCTATCTATTATCATGTTTATAATATCTGTTGCCTTTATGTCTCATCCAGCTTCACAGGGAAATCCTCACAGTTAAAGACCTGCTTTCCCTCAAAAAAAATATCATATTTTCCGTTTGGTTATAATGTTTTTCTTAAGCTTTTCCTGTGAAACATCCTGATATTTTTCCTCCAAAGCGATCTGAATAACTTGTAGCTCTGCTATTTTCTAAACATCTTGAACTGTGTTCACCGCACTGCCGTCTGGTTAAATAAATGATGTCTATGTGTTTAATGAGAGCAGAACAGAGAGGGTTACATCTTCTCTGAGGATGTCTCTGTGTTCTATTGAAATGAATCTGCTATAGTTTATTGTTCCTCTCCTCACATGGTGATCACAGGAAAATAAAAACATGAAATAAGAGGGGAAACCCCATCCTGTCCAACAGTGAGTGGATATTCTACAGACACAGCGTCTCCCAGAGGTTCAAAGCACTGAATGTGACACTGTAGCAAAACATAAAACATGATATACTATAATACTCTTTGTGAATGACCCCAATCATTCACAAAGAGTTAAAAAAAAAAATTGTACATAGTGGTATTTTTTCTCTGTATTTTTATGTTGATTTGAACTGTTTGGTTGCTACTATATATGTCTATGAAATTAATTCAAGGACCTCAACGGAAACAAGTCCGCAAGGCCTTTTTTGGTCGGACCTTTTAGACAAAAGTATTATAAATGTAACTGTGTTGTTTTACATTCTTTTGCCTAATAAAAATGTCAATCAATCAAACCAATCAGGAGTGTTTTGGGTGAGTTATATAACTAACTAAGACACACATTAAAAAAATCACAAATTATGTTTGAGCCTTGATATCAATATTGCGAGGATATAGAATATATTGTGACAATAATAACAAAGTATTTTAATGGATCTATGTTAGCGATACACCACAATATCATTATATCCAAAATCCCAGACAGTATCTAGTCTCATATGACAGTATCTATTATGATATTGATCCATACATTATTGATATATGTCCAAGCCCTATAAATAACATGACCGTCAGTGAGTGTGGACATTGGTATTGGTATTATTATCCCCAGCTGGTCCAGCAGTGTTTTCATTTAGCATTTTTTCCGGGTGGAAAACGGAAAGCTCGTCCTAAAACACACGGCCCCATTTTTTCCCGCGGACTGAGGCCGCCTGATTAGACCCGGGGGGGCGAGGGTGTTTTAGGACGACGGTTCTTGTTATCCATTTCTGAATGGAGAGGTGCGCGATGGAGAGACGTTTCCTTTTTGCCACACATCTACACTAGGAATACATTTTATTGTACTGAATTAACCGAATTAAAGTAAGAAAAACCCAAAATAAAAGGGGAAAAAAACGTTCTCAAATGCTCTCTGTGTCCTTGGTCTGCATGTCTGGTCACTTTCAACTCGCTCTACATGTGAAGTATCTGGACATAAACTGGATGTGGTTTGGCACTAAATCAATCAAATGGATGCATTGATATTAAAATAGGGGGGATCGCCCTATTTTCACCACTCCCTCCACAGCTCACACCCAGCCAACGCGTCTCAATGCTTTGATTTCACACACACACACACACACACACACACACACACACACACACACACACACACACACACACACACACACACACACACACACACACACACACACACACACACACACACACACACACACACACACACACACACATTATTGAGTGATTTCCAGCAGCATGGTGACCTAGATGTGATTCTATAGGAGTAATGTATAGTATTATGTACAGAGCTTATACCACAACATGTGCTCAGTAACATGAATAAATAATACATGTTTACATTATCAGAGCTAAATCTGAGGATTTTTACTGTGCACGTTACTGTGCACGTTACTGTGCATGTTACTGTGCACGTTACTGTCTAAATGACAAGAAATATCAAAATAAATTGAATAAAAAAACTAGATATATCCAGTTTGAATACAAATAAAGTAATCAATCAATAAAATAAAAACTGTGGATCCAGCAGAAAATAGTGTGAGCTTGTAGATCTGCTATTTTCAAATGGACAAAATGGCCGAAAGTTTTCAAATAATTGTAGTGGAGTAAAAGAACGATATTTGCCTCTGAGTAGAAGTAAAAGTATTGAAATTTGGAAATACTCCAGTAAAGTACAAACACCTCAAAATGGTACTTAAGTACAGTACTTGTACTTGTAAATGTACTTAGTTACAAGGCCGTCTACATCATGATGGAGGTTAGAGTCTAACATCTATCATGTGTCATCATGTCTTTACTCTGCAGCCTCACTCACAATACACTGTAGGTCACACACATCCATAGGTCACATGTATCCGTGTGACAGGCCAGGGGCCATGCTGGTGTCAGGGTTGAGCCTGTCAGTGTGTGATCCTTTCACTGTGTTGCACACACACACACACACACACACACACACACACACACACACACACACACACACAGTATACCATGGATTGAAAGGAAATACATGTACATATAAACATGATGAAATAGAAACGTGCCGGTACACATAAGCCCTTTACATGTTTACCTGGGCCCTGCACAGTCTAATAGAAATCACAAAGCCTTAATAACAGAAATAGTCTATGTAAGTTTAATTAATTGCAAAACATGACACCCCTTATTCAAAACAGATGGCGAATGCATTCTTCTCTTTATAGGGCCTACACAGGTAATACCACAAACTACCTGTGAGACCTTTATGAATTGAACCTCACAGTCAGTCAGTCAGTCAGTCAGTCAGTCAGTCAGATGTGATTTAGGAGGAAAGTTAGTTAGACGAGCACAGCGCTACGCCCCCCCCTGGGCAATCAATTACCCCCCCCCTCCCCCCATACTGCCCCATAATGACTGTTAGCATGAACAGATACATCCTCATGATGCATATGGCTTTAATATCCACAGAAGGGGAGGAGGGAGGGAGGGAGGGAGGGCGTGTAGCATAAGGCTTCTATCGGCGTCATAACTTACTGAACCTCCTGAGATAACAACCCGTCATGTCTGTGTGATGTGTGACACATCCTGCTTTAACAGTCATTACGGTAACAACCTGGACACAATGTGACACATCCTGCTTTAGCAGTCATTACGGTAACAACCTGGACACAATGTGACACATCCTGCTTTAACACATTAACTGCCAAGACCGTAGTCCTACGGGCCGTTAAATCCAACTGTTAAGCGCCGAGACCGTAGCCCTACGGGCTGCGGTCTTTTCGCGCATGCGCGGTCCGGGTGCACTTTCGGATTTTTTTTGATCCACTTCCGTTTCCGGTTTGATGACAGGAAATAGAATTATTTGGGATCCGGTTTTCACGATCACGCCCGCCCTCGTTCTACAGACGAAACTGAAACTCAATTCTCTTCCTGTAGTTTTTTCTCCTCGCATTTCACTGTTTAACGTAATCCGCTCTAACTCAAACATGGATGCCCCGTTTGACACGTGGTTTTCACTGGGAGATACAGGGAGATCGCGCGGATGTAAACAGACTGTGTAGCGCTCAATCTTAAGGATTTTAACAAGATCTATGGCGACATGAAAAAAACAAAAAAACAACAAAAACACCTTGGCACTGGTGAGTACATTATGAGATTAGCCCTTGGCAGTGGATGTGTTAACAGTCATTACGGTAACAACCTGGACACAATGTGACTGATCTGATGTCTGATGTGTCCAATCAGAGCTAAATGGATCAAATGGGGCGGAGCTCAAACATGACTGGTTGAATTCACCTTCAGTGATCTTTCTTTTTTTGTTTCTTTCTCTTTTTTTTTATTTGGGCATTTTTTTAATGCCTTTAGGGTTTAGGGTTTAGGCCTTTAGGCCTTTAGGGTTTAGGGTTTAGGCCTTTAGGGTTTAGGCCTTTAGGGTTTAGGGTTTAGGCCTTTAGGGTTTAGGGTTTAGGGTTTAGGCCTTTAGGCCTTTAGGGTTTAGGCCTTTAGGGTTTAGGCCTTTAGGGTTTAGGGTTTAGGGTTTAGGCCGTTAGGGTTTAGGGTTTAGGCCTTTAGGGTTTAGGGTTTAGGCCTTTAGGGTTTAGGGTTTAGGCCTTTAGGGTTTAGGGTTTAGAGTTTAGGCCTTTAGGACAGTAGTTTAACATTACATGTAGAGAGAGAGAGATGGGAGAGACACGCAGCAAAGACCGCCGGGATCGGGACTCCAACCCGCGACTCACCGTGCCTTCATTGATCTTCCTGACACACACTCAGAGCAGCCACAACATGCAGTCACATGACACACGCTCTGAGCCACAACATGCAGTCACATGACACACACTCTGAGCCACAACATGCAGTCACATGACACACACTCTGAGCCACAACATGCAGTCACATGACACACACTCTGAGCCACAACATGCAGTCACATGACACACACTCTGAGCCACAACATGCAGTCACATGACACACACTCTGAGCCACAACATGCAGTCACATGACACACACTCTGAGCCATAACATGCAGTCACATGACACACACTCTGAGCCATAACATGCAGTCACATGACACACACTCTGAGCCATAACATGCAGTCACATGACACACACTCTGAGCCACAACATGCAGTCACATGACACACACTCTGAGCCATAACATGCAGTCACATGACACACACTCAGAGCAGCCACAACATGCAGTCACATGACACTCATGATGCATATGGCTTTAATATCCACAGAAGAGGAGGAGGGAGGGAGGGAGGGAGGGAGGGCGTGTAGCATAAGGCTTCTATCGGCGTCATAACTTACTGAACCTCCTGAGATAACAACCCGTCATGTCTGTGTGATGTGTGACACATCCTGCTTTAACAGTCATTACGGTAACAACCTGGACACAATGTGACACATCCTGCTTTAACAGTCATTACGGTAACAACCTGGACACAATGTGACACATCCTGCTTTAACAGTCATTACGGTAACAACCTGGACACAATGTGACTGATCTGATGTCTGATGTGTCCAATCAGAGCTAAATGGATCAAATGGGGCGGAGCTCAAACATGACTGGTTGAATTCACCTTCAGTGATCTTTCTTTTTTTGTTTCTTTCTCTTTTTTTTTATTTGGCCATTTTTTTAATGCCTTTAGGGTTTAGGGTTTAGGCCTTTAGGCCTTTAGGGTTTAGGCCTTTAGGGTTTAGGGTTTAGGCCTTTAGGGTTTAGGCCTTTAGGGTTTAGGGTTTAGGGTTTAGGCCTTTAGGGTTTAGGCCTTTAGGGTTTAGGGTTTAGGCCTTTAGGGTTTAGGCCTTTAGGGTTTAGGGTTTAGGGTTTAGGCCGTTAGGGTTTAGGGTTTAGGCCTTTAGGGTTTAGGGTTTAGGCCTTTAGGACAGTAGTTTAACATTACATGTAGAGAGAGAGAGATGGGAGAGACACGCAGCAAAGACCGCCGGGATCGGGACTCCAACCCGCGACTCACCGTGCCTTCATTGATCTTCCTGACACACACTCAGAGCAGCCACAACATGCAGTCACATGACACACGCTCTGAGCCACAACATGCAGTCACATGACACACACTCTGAGCCACAACATGCAGTCACATGACACACACTCTGAGCCACAACATGCAGTCACATGACACACACTCTGAGCCACAACATGCAGTCACATGACACACACTCTGAGCCACAACATGCAGTCACATGACACACACTCTGAGCCACAACATGCAGTCACATGACACACACTCTGAGCCACAACATGCAGTCACATGACACACACTCTGAGCCACAACATGCAGTCACATGACACACACTCTGAGCCACAACATGCAGTCACATGACACACACTCTGAGCCATAACATGCAGTCACATGACACACACTCTGAGCCATAACATGCAGTCACATGACACACACTCTGAGCCATAACATGCAGTCACATGACACACACTCTGAGCCACAACATGCAGTCACATGACACACACTCTGAGCCATAACATGCAGTCACATGACACACACTCTGAGCAGCCACAACATGCAGTCACATGACACTCATGATGCATATGGCTTTAATATCCACAGAAGAGGAGGAGGGAGGGAGGGAGGGAGGGAGGGAGGGCGTGTAGCATAAGGCTTCTATCGGCGTCATAACTTACTGAACCTCCTGAGATAACAACCCGTCATGTCTGTGTGATGTGTGACACATCCTGCTTTAACAGTCATTACGGTAACAACCTGGACACAATGTGACACATCCTGCTTTAACAGTCATTACGGTAACAACCTGGACACAATGTGACACATCCTGCTTTAACAGTCATTACGGTAACAACCTGGACACAATGTGACTGATCTGATGTCTGATGTGTCCAATCAGAGCTAAATGGATCAAATGGGGCGGAGCTCAAACATGACTGGTTGAATTCACCTTCAGTGATCTTTCTTTTTTTGTTTCTTTCTCTTTTCTTTTATTTGGGCATTTTTTTAATGCCTTTAGGGTTTAGGGTTTAGGCCTTTAGGCCTTTAGGGTTTAGGCCTTTAGGGTTTAGGGTTTAGGCC
>NC_137613.1:1682271-1689771 GCF_963280865.1 Gymnoscopelus braueri | reverse complement strand
TATTTTCGTCTCTTTTATTGTTCTTTTATAATAATGTGTTTTCTCTAATCCTCTTTTCAGTACAGTAGCAAATGACTGAAAACTCTTTTTTTTAATCATTTCTCTAACAAAGATCCTGTATTTTCTTTATTTTTGTACACGTCTCTGCTGTTTGCATCGAGATACATTCTTTATTAAATCCATTTAAATTGTTTCCAGTTTGAATCGATTTTAATAGATTTACGATACATCGTTACATGCCTAAGTGTTACAATTCTGACTAAAAGTATTCAATCAATCAATCAATCAAACCTGTGTTCCAATGCAGTCCTACGCCACGTCCTTTATGGGCATGCCGATTATAGCCTGGTAAACCCTCCCTCCGGAAATCTCATTTGTATTTATTTCAGGAGTGAGTCTGGCATGATCGCCCATTCTGCAATTTTGGCTGTGGGCTGGAGTTGGGCGGGAGTAATACCATTGACTGACAACCCCTTCAGCCAATCAGCAGTGTCCCACTTCAGCCCAGTGCATTTTTACCACTTCCAGACTAATGTGACGCAACGGTACTTTTGAGACGGCCATGCCCAAAATAGGTTTGCCTTATTCGGATACATGCATGTCACTGCCGCCCCTGCCGGTTCTCTAATTTTTATTTTAAATAGGCTCTGTCATGATTAATTGACCACATATATGAAGTTAAACAACTACATTCTATCCAAACAATATCTTAAAAGTAAATTCCGTGCCTCAAAAAATAAGTTTGAGAGCGTTTTAAAACCGAAAGTAAAACTGCCACAGAAAACAATGGCGGCTCGTTCCATTTTTGTCGGCTGCACTATTTTAGCTTGTAGATCTGCTATTTTTGAAACTTTTAGGATTTAGAAAACATTTATAACACATTGAGTGCCATAACGGTCCGGACCGTTTTCGGACCATTTTTCTTTTCTTTTTATCTTTTTATACAAGAAAGGAGGAAATTACCTACCTGGGTTCCATCTTGTAGGCAAACCTCTCCGGTAACAAAAACGCCGAAAGAGTGATCAAAAAGGTCAACCAAACAACACGCTATTTGTGGAGGATTGATCGTCTAGTCAGAAAGAATACTCTGAAGATTCTTGCAGGGGCCCTCATTCAAGGTCATTATGATTATGCATGCACTTCATGGTATCGCAACACCTCCAAAAACAAGGCTCCAAACATCCCAAAACAAACTTGTAAGGCTACTTCTTGGCCTCAATCACAGAACCCATCTAACCCCTGCTCATTTTGCTAGGATTGGATGGCTTAGGGTTGAGGACAGAGTACAGCAACTTGCTATGGGCCTGGTCTTCAAGATACACCACAACATTGGGATCCCCCTGTATTTGTCTAAATACTTCCTAAATGTTAATGAAGTCCATGATCATAACACCAGAGGCAGCTCCACAAATCATGTTCAACCCAGATTTGGCTCAACAAAGGGAATGAACTCGTTCTCATGCTATTCATCAAAAGAAAAATCAAAAATGCCTACCAAAAGGAGTAAAGGAGTGTAAAACCCTACTCACTTTCAAAACTGCCCTAAAGATACACCTTCAGGAGGCTGCAATTAAAAAATGGCCCCTGTCCAAGTCCTAACCTACCCCATGTGATTGATTGATTGATTGATTGATGTACTTTTATTTAGTAAGACATGAGAATCACAGTACATGGAAGTACAAAATTCACAATACAAGGTCTACTAAACTGGAAGACTCAGTTAAGCACTGAGCTTGTTTAAGATGAGATCCCCATGCACACAAATCATGATGACATATAAGAGACAGACAGATATACACACTACTATACAGAATGTCATACAATCAGCTTTCAGGTCACTGGTATGAAGAGAGAAAAAATATATATACAAAAGAGGAAAATGAAAGAGGGGGGGGTAGGTTAAGACTTAACCCCCCTACCCCCCCCCCCTCTCTTGCTTCTTTTGTACATATCTGTATAGTAGTGTGTATATCTGTCTGTCTCTTATATGTCATCATGATTTGTGTGCATGGGGTTCTCATCTTAAACAAGCTCAGTGCTTAATGAGAGTTCCAGTTTAGTAGACCTTGTATTGTGAATTTGTACTTCCATGTACTGTTATGTACTGTCATGTACTGTTCTCATGTCTTACTAAATAAAGTACATCAATCAATCAATCAATACGTGGGGCGCTCTAACGAAACTTTGGGATCATCCAAGGAGTCTCTAAGAAGGAGAGGCCGGATGTGGATCCATGTAAAAAATGCTTCCGTTCGTCCGCTCCAATGTTAACTCCTTGTCTAAAAGCTTAATATCTCCATTTCTTTTTAACGTGGTGGAAGTGAGCCGTTTTCGATCGGCGATCACTCTGCAATGGAGGATCGCGTTAGAAATATTATTGTTCCAGGCGTTAGTCGGGACCCTCCGCCGTCTCGCACGCAGGCTTTGTTTACATGCACTTCCTCGTCGGGGCTTCTACAGCACAAAACATATCAACGTAAGTGGATGGAAGATATGCTGGCACTGAACGTACCCTATTTTAATAAACCTCTGGCACACGATGTGTTAAGAATCGTCTCAGGTCTTAATGGGTTAATTAACAAAAAACTATATATATAAAAATATGGAGATACAAGGTTTCTGGGTGACAACAGCGATATGATGAATCCTTTACTGTACTGTGATACTGTACTGAATGTGTTCATGGTTATGAGACATAAACCACACACACACACACACACACACACACACACACACACACACACACACACACACACACACACACACACACACACACACGCACACGCACACGCACACACACACACACACACGACATGAAGCATCAGTGTGTGAAATGACAGCGTTACGCTTAAACCACTTAAACCCTATAGACTATATGGACCGGGGTCCCCCAGGGGTCTATAGTAAGGCCCCTTCCATTTGTTTTTTCGCTCCACACCGACTCACCTCTGTGAACATAGCCGATCTACAAGCTCACAACGCGTGGAGTCGCAATGCCTTGCATGTGAAGCTTGTAGATCGGCTGTCAGAATAGGGATGCTATACGGCTCATGATATCACTCACAGCACAATCTGGGAACCCATCGCCAAATAAAAAGGAAAAACAGCGCCCTCTGCTGTTTTTTACTCTTTCACTTGGCTCTGGGACGAGCTGAATGGAGCACCCGTGCGCAAGGAAACCAGGGTTTTTGGTCTGCCCTCAGCGCTCCACTTACGGTGGTGCGCTTATGTTTTCATTCCCACTAACAATATTTCTACACGGAACACTAACACCACTTCTCCCAGAGAACATGGATGGTTTTGGTTATAAGCCCACTTGTTTCTATGATGAAAGAGCAAGTTAAAATGTGAATATCTTTCCGTGGTTTTGTCGGCTCCCAGGACGCTATTGTTAAATGAGTTTCGGTTTGTTTTCAGTGGGAAGGGAGCGCAAAGACAGTAAATCCCGCCCACTACATTTGATTGGGTAAATCGCGGCCTGCTTCCTGATCTGAAGGCACGCCCACTTGTAAGCTAACGCGCACACGTTCTGAACAGGGCTCTCGACAGATTCAGTAGCGCAGCTCTGAATCTGTTCTTGAGAGATTACTCACAGCATGACAATTAGCAATTCATCCTGTTCTGTGTGTGTGTGTGTGTGTGTGTGTGTGTGTGTGTGTGTGTGTTTGTGTGTGTGTGTGTGTGTGTGTGTGTGTGTGTGTGTGTTTGTGTGTGTGTGTGTGTGTGTGTGTGTGTGTGTGTGTGTGTGTGTGTGTGTGTGTGTGTGAGTGAGTGAGTGAGTGAGTGAGTGTGTGTGTGTGTGTGTGTGTGTGTGTACGTGTGCGTGTGCGTGTGCGTGTGTGTGTGTGAGTGAGTGAGTGAGTGAGTGTGTGTGTGTGTGTGTGTACGTGTGTGTGTGCGTGCGTTAAGACTCACACTCTTTGGACATGCCCACAGAGAAACATCGGTTCAGTCTACAGTACTGGCATCGGTTCCGGGTCACCTTGTTGATGATACAGTTCTTGTCTCGGTGACACGTGTAAACCATGTTCTTCTGGATGCTGCGCCGGAAGAACCCCTGAGAGACCAGAGAGAGAGAGAGGACACAATTTAATAAAGTACTGAACCACTTAAACCCTGTTAACGCTACGTACCCTGAACGTTAAACAGTGACATAATGACTGAATACAATTTTTCATTTTTCAGCGTTTTACAGATTATGATTATTATTATTATTTCAAATGATCTGTCATTTATTGAAATGGGAAAATGTTTGAAGAAGGTTTTGGTCAGAATAGTCCAAGCACAGAAAACGTCTTCCAAGATTTCACACATTCAAAAAAATCTTTTTTACATTTGTTTATATTCTCTCCAATAGGATTTGGAGTAAAAGGTCCATATCTCCATATCTTTTTACAGTGGGTCAAACAAGACATTTTCCACGGCCGATCTCTCTGCAATGGCGGATCGCAGTAGAAATATTATTGTTCCAGTCGTTAGACAGCCATCGCCCAGAGACATCCGGGTCCTCGTGGTGGGTCTACAGCTCTAAAAACATCGCCGTAAACGGTTAAAAAAAAAAACACACTGGCACTGGATGTACCCTGTTTTAAAAAACTCTGGCACTCATTGTGTTAAGTTAATGTAACATTATCGCGCGGTTTGAAACTTTGTTTTATTTTTTCTGTTTTTTTCGTTATTTGCGCGTGGAGGCGTGCCCGTGGGCGTGTTGTTGCTATATCCCCCACATTGCCATTCTGAACCCACACATGGGTACGGCTTTGGGAGGGGGGATAGTGGATTCTAAAAGCACCGCCAAGTGCACACAGACACGGCAATGGCTTTGTGCGTTGGACCATGAGCCGTGTTGCCAGCCTTGGCGAGAAATAAGCAACCGCAGGTCTATGAAAACAAAAGAAGCAACTATAAGGCCACATGAGCACTTCAAACTAGAGCTTTCATATCCCCTAATATTTCAGCCCGGCTCGACTAATAATTGACAAATTAGGCCCAGCCCAGCCCGTCAGTCATTTTTCTAAAGAAGCTTAATTGCTGCATGCAGCCTTTTTTCCTCATTAAATCTTGGTAATTCGTTAAGAACAGGAGTCATTCTACCCTATTCCAACAGTCTATATTTTATTTAAAAAACAGCTTGGAGCAAATAGGGCTATATAAATATATACACTACCCCATAACCATTTTTAAATGATTATGGTTATTCTATGAAATATATGTTTCATAGAATAACCATAATCATTTTTGCGATGGAGAAATCACAACCGCCCAGCCGGTGCCGACGGGCCGGGTCGGGTCCCATTGGGTTTGGGCTAAAATCTTAAGCACTTACATTTTTTATAAGATGATCGGATCATCTAGTGTGATTTCATTTTGGCTGCTGTCTCGTTAAAACCCATGCTGCGGGTGAATATTATATTATATTATATATTATATATATTATATTATTATTATATTCCCCACGTAAACACTACGTTCATGTTTACTGAATTAAAGGTTCTCAATCTTTTCAGGCCATCAACCCCCCAAAATAACCATAACTATTTGAACTGGGGACCCCCCCCATTTTGTTTGACTCGGTTCCACAGATAAATATTGTGAAAATAGCAGATCTACAAGCTCGCCAGGCGTT
Source organism: Gymnoscopelus braueri (assembly GCF_963280865.1). NCBI lineage: Eukaryota > Metazoa > Chordata > Actinopteri > Myctophiformes > Myctophidae > Gymnoscopelus > Gymnoscopelus braueri. The sequence goes on along the minus strand of NC_137613.1, from coordinate 1,684,145 downwards.
GGGTGCTCCATTGTAGTCTCGAGCCACAGGTTGAGAACCACTGCATTAAAAGCTCCAAGTCAAGTTACATGTCTAGTATGTTGTTGACCACGTAATGTAATGTTTTTGGTTTAGTGTTAGGCTACTCCGTGGCGCACGCGCGCGCATGCTGTCCAAAATAACAGATCTGTAGCTGTCGACACGACATGACGCAGCGCGTTGATAGCTTGTATGTCTGTTATTTTGGGTAGGTAGGCGACCGCACATACGCATCGCAGCAATGTGTCTGGGTTTGAGAGGCTATGATTGATGTAAACTTAAAGTGTAGCTCTGTTCGGGATTACTGAACAAAGGTGGATGATGAAAGATAACGGGGACAATATGGATGTAAGTTAACTTTAACTGCGTCACTTCAGAGGAAACTATGGAGCTACTTCAGAGATGTTTACACACCCCTGGAATCCATTAGAATGGTGGAAATAGAACAATAACAGCCAACGTGAGTACATATAGACCTTTCCTAAAACTGTCCAATTTATTATACCCATGTGCTACTGTATGTCTGTGTACCACGTGACGTAGGAGCGTTGTCGCAACATGATGTAATTAATTATTTGGGAGCAGCCGGTGTGTACCAATAGTATAAATATTTTAAATGGCTTTCATATACTATTCGGATCTGACTAATATGACAAGCTTATTGTGAGGGGCGTGCTGGGACCAAAATTCAGCTCTGGGATTTTCAATTTTTTTTTTTTTTTTTTTTTTTTCAATAATATTATTTTTGGGTGGCCCACCGGCCGTTTGGCGGCCCGTAAATGGCGCGGCCGTTCTGGAATTTTCCCAAATTTCCCAGTGGCCAGCACGTCCTAAAAAAAAAAGAAGGAAAACAAGCCCAATGTGGCTTATAATAATCAGACCAGGCAACAGTGCAGGACAGGGAGATAGGCTAGAGCATATATTGGATCGGGGATAACGGCTAGCGCAGTCCTTCTCTTAAAGGCAATGGCTTCTGGCACGGTGATTGGTTTTATCATTGTAACGCCCAAACCACACCTATGCATAATTGTAAGGGGGTAGCTCAGGTGTTTGGCGGGTGAGGGGGGTGCCACAGAATACCATAGTTTGCGGGGAAACGCCTCTTGCCTAGTCCTAAATCAGTAATTAGTGGCTTGTTCAAATTGAACCTGGAATAGCGCCCATAGGGCCCTATGTAATGAACAGAGACATAGGGCCCTATGTAATGAACAGAGACATAGGGCCCTATGTCTCTGTAATGAACAGAGACATAGGGCCCTATGTCTCTGTAATGAACAGAGACATAGAGCCCTATTTTCACATTATCCCTAAACTTCTTTTCCATTTTTTACTATTTTAAAAACATTTTCAAATAGTTCACTAGCCGATCTACATCGACACATTGTGAGCTTGCAGATTGGCTATTTTTAACTATTAAAAATGTTTTTAAAAATGGTAAAAGTCAGTCAGTCAGTCAGTCAGGCAGCATAAAGGTTCTATTAGACAATGAATAATGTTTGACCTCGGACCCCGTCATGTGACGTCGAATGGCGAGACGCCATTGGCCCGGTCGCTTGCTAGTATCCCTGGCACAGGGGGGGGGGGTAATGTTGGGGGGGGGGAGGCTGTTGACGACCGTTGACAGATGCCGGTACGGTGAGGCGAGGATGGGGATGTGAGGTGGGGGGGGGGGGGGCGGTGGGGGGGGCAGGCTACGGAGTCAGCCGTTTCAGTCCCGTGATCTAATCTGTTACCCATCATGCAGCCTGGTCCCCCTAATGAAAGGCAAGGTCCCCATCGTCACTGGAGGAGGGGGGGGGGGGCTGGTAAATGAATTTTAACCTCTTCCCCCCAGCCCCCCGTTCTCCTCCCCCCCC
>NC_137613.1:1669735-1672235 GCF_963280865.1 Gymnoscopelus braueri | reverse complement strand
CGCCTCTCCTCTCCTAGCTCTCCTCTCCTCTCCTCTCCTAGCTCTCCCTCTCCTCTCCTCTCCTCTCCTCTCCTCTCCTCTCCTCTCCTCTCCTCTCCTCTCCTCTCCTCTCCTTGCTCTCCTCTCCTCGCTCTCCTAGCTCTCCTCTCCTCTCCTCTCCTCTCCTCTCCTCTCCTAGCTCTCCTCTCCTCGCTCTCCTAGCTCTCCCTCTCCTCTCCTCTCCTCTCCTCTCCTCTCCTCTCCTCTCCTCTCCTCTCCTCTCCTCTCTAGAGAAATGTTAAACCTTTGGGCGGGCGCTATGCGGAGAGACTTACTGACAGAACGACCAAAAGCAACGCTGTGGTTAGAACAGTTTGGGATTTCTCTTTTTACTTTAGTTTTAGTTCCTTTTGAATATTTTTTTCTAATTCAGTTTTAATTTGTTTCTAGAGCGGATTTTCTAGTTTTTATTAGGTTTATTTTTGATAGTGCTAATAGTTTTAGTTTAGTTTTTATTCGTTTTAGTGTTTTTTGTCATTTCGTCCCTTTTCAATCCTGCACAAAATAAACAAATAAGTCAGGAGCAGGACTAAGTATTGTGTAATAAAAACTATAGCATAAAAAATAAAAAATAAACTGTTACAGAGTAAGCTTATAAATAAATTTACAAAAACTAAGGGCATTTTATCAGTTCAGTTTTTTTCAGTTAGTTTTGTAAACACACAATACAGTTTCAGTTAGTTCAGATAGTATTCTAGTTTTTATTCATTTCAGCTAACGAAAATGTTTTTTCAATCTTAGTTTTTGTTAACTATAATAACCTTGTTCTTAACTCAGAGTGTTTTTGGTCAGATGCCAGTTGTGGAGAGACGTTCTGACCGTAACTTCTTAAATGAAGCTTCTTTGACCGAACCTTCTTAAATGAAGCCTTAGGTTAGATTACATATTTTAATACCTTTTTTTTTTTTTTTTTTGTGAGATCTGACGTTCATAGTGAAATCTCGAGATTTCAATCCCGTCTAGCGAGACTTCTGTTTTTTTTTGTTTTTGTTGCATAGTGTTCTGTCACTATGAACGTCAGATCTCACCAAAAACATTTAAAAAAAAAGCTATTAAAATATGTGATCTAACGTAAGGCCTATCCGCGCACCTTTTAAGCTGTGGCGGCTCAGGGGTGGAGTTATGACATTTTTCTACTGTACCATTCATCCTAAGATATCATAACGTCATAGAAAAGGTAAGAAAACTTTAGTCCAAAATTCTCCTTTAAGATGTGGGACATGGTTTCAGCTATTTGTTCATGACCATGATGTATACAGTGAGGAGCATGGTTGCCTGTAAACCAGATGGAGAGGTTAAGTATAGATGGTCAAACCTGCAACCTCGCTTTCAGAGTAAAGACAACAATGCATTCGTCTAAAGCAACATTTTTGAACACAGAGTGAGAGACAGAATGCTCTGCAGCAGGGAGACCATGCAGCCTTCCCTTGCCGTCTCAGCTCAGTCCAGTGTTGTCGCTGCCTTTGCTGTTGTGACCATAAGAGGCGACCTCAGGCATTAGTCAATGGGAGTTGTTCTGCTCCACACACAGTCATAGATGCTCTGACAGAGATACTGGGGTCAGATATAAAGTCCTCCGAGACAGCCATCGCCTCAGAGTTGGACCCTACCCACTTCAAGGTAACATCAGCCCAACAGCACGGATCGTTTAAGTCCGGCCAGTCTGACCACACACCGAAGCCGGGAGAGTGACTGTCTAGCTTTCCACTAAGTTTCCTCCTGAAGCCTAGGAAGCTAGGATCCGAGCCACAGGCCAGGGGGACCTTACGTCGTTTTAGGTCCAAGAACAGAGTTGCAAGCTCTCTCATACTGGTCATCATTGTTCAGCATATTTAACAAATGGGAGAGCCTCGTAGCAATATACGTATGTCCATTCAAAATGGTGAACACCCAAACCACCCTCACGTTTACTGTGAAATACAATGTCACGTGTTGTGTGTGTGTTAAGACCAGACCATAGTCTCAATGGAGTAGGAGTACAGTTTTGTCAGTCAAATCATATAGTGATTTTCGTGGGACATGTACATTGGAGAAAAGACACACACACACACACGCGCGCGCACACACACACACACACACACACACACACACACACACACACACACACACACACACACACACACACACACACACACACACACACACACACACACACACACACACACACACACACACACACACATCCACAGAAGTAACACCTTATGATTTTTTGCCACATTTCATTGAAATCCCTCTAACTCCTTCATTCATGCCCAGACTTCTTCACATGGTGGTATAAAAGTCTTCTTCACATGGTGGTATAAAAGTCTTCTTCACATGGTGGTATAAAAGTCTTCTTCACATGGTGGTATAAAAGTCTTCTTCACATGGTGGTATAAAAGTCTTCTTCACATGGTGGTATAAAAGTCTTCTTCACATGGTGGTATAAAAGTCTTCTTCAATTGGTGGTATAAAAGTCTTC
>NC_137613.1:1657235-1662235 GCF_963280865.1 Gymnoscopelus braueri | reverse complement strand
AGACACACGGCCGGAAGCGGAAGGCCTACAAATTCACGCCCACTTTTGAGACAGCGTCGCTACTCGAGGTCCGTTAGAACGATGAACAGCAGCTGCCAATGCATTCCCTATGAGAGGATATGAGAGTTAGCATATTATTAAAAATTATCCTATATTAACTGGAGACGATATTGATTCAAATAAAAACATGTTTCCAAATGTATGGAGTGTCTTTGTCAACATATCTTCTTGTTTTCTTAACAGTTGATGTGTTTCATATTTAATTTGCCACTTTTATGGGTTACCCATCATGTTAACACAGCAGAGGCGAGACGGCAGACAGACACAGTAGTCGCATTTCAGTGACATCACTGTCTTTACGAGCGCCGAGCGTCCACTCTGAAGAGGGGAATTCTCATCCCAATCCCGACTGACTTTGTTCATATTTCTATATTTTGAACATCTCATAGGCTTATATTAACACATTGAATGCCAGTCGCGTAGATCTACGCGAACCTATTTAAAGCCGCAGCGTGCCAGTCGCGTAGATCTACGCGAACCGCCGATTCCCATTGATATTGCCCCAGGTGCACTTTCCGAATTTTTTTGATCCATTTCCGTTTCTGGTTTCCGGTCGGAAACGGAATTATTCGGGTTCCGGTTTTTTCGATCGTATCCGCTTCCTGTCTGGGATCCTGTTTAAAACTCGATTTTCTCGGTTGTTGTTTTTCTCCTCGCTGATCACTGTTTACCGTTGATCTGCTCTATCTTCAAGATGGCGGCACGGATTTGGAAACTGTTTTCGCTGGCCGTTTCTCACAGATCCGCTGTGTGTTTAGAACCAAATGAACGCGCACTTTTAACTTATTTAGCGAGGTCTGTGGCGACATGAAAAAAACAAAAAAACAACAATAAAACGCTGGCACTGGTGAGTACATTATGATATTAAACTCTGGCATGGAATGTGTTAATGTTCTACCCACCACGGAGCTCCGACGGTACATGACAAATTAAAACGTGTGGGTTTACCGTTGCTGTATTAACTTGCCTGAATGTAGGTTGGGGAAATAACCCAACTAAATGGAGGAGTGACACATCCTGACATTTTCAACTACTTAGTGAATACTCCAGGTTAGTATTAATATATAAATAGTCTTGCGAGATGCTGTTTGGATAATTGTCCAAAAATAAATAGCCTATCAAAATGATACATGAGAGACACAAACGTATCTGGGTATTGAAAACCTCAAAGGATGCGTCCGTGACGTATATACCATGCGACCACTTAAACCTTAGATTTCAGATGCTACAACTTTTGACAAACTGATGGAGTATATTATAGTATATTGTGGGTTGTATATTGAGATGGCAGGCATGTCACATTAAAAAGGACAAATCAAACAAATGGGATAGTTTTTTTAGAATACAAAAAGAACCGCTACAGCCTCAGTAGTTAACCAGTGAAATGACGGTATTTTACAATGCCTCTCATAGAGATTGCATTGAGAGCTGCAGTTCATCGTTCTAACGGACCTCGAATAGGGGCGCTGTCTCAAAAGTGGGCGTGAATTTGTAGGCCTTCCGCTTCCGGCCGTGTGTCTCTATCATATCCACAGATATTCACAGAGTTCAGCTACATACACCAGGTCAAGGCAGCGTACTGTACAAGGTCAAGGTCATTGGGTTACCATGACAACAACATGCTAAAATGTAACTATAGGATAAGACGTAAAGTAGGAGAAGGAAGTGCAGACACAAAGATGGTAAAGTACCGTAAATGCAGACGACAAGTATCTAGTGTCAGACTCTCAGTCTATTGATGTTATTATTCATTTAATCTAATCTGTCTGCTCTAACCTGTAGCTGTGTTACATGTTACTATTAATGTTATCTTCATTTAATCTAATCTGTCTGCTCTAACCTGTAGCTGTGTTACATGTTACTATTAATGTTATCTTCATTTAATCTAATCTGCTCTAACCATAGCTGTGTTACATGTTACTATTAATGTTATCTTCATTTAATCTAATCTGCTCTAACCTGTAGCTGTGTTATATGTTACTATTAATGTTATCTTCATTTAATCTAATCTGCTCTAACCTGTAGCTGTGTTATATGTTACTATTAATGTTATCTTCATTTAATCTAATCTGCTCTAACCATAGCTGTGTTACATGTTACTATTAATGTTATCTTCATTTAATCTAATCTGCTCTAACCATAGCTGTGTTACATGTTACTGTTAATGTTATCTTCATTTAATCTAATCTGCTCTAACCATAGCTGTGTTACATGTTACTATTAATGTTATCTTCATTTAATCTAATCTGCTCTAACCTGTAGCTGTGTTACATGTTACTATTAATGTTATCTTCATTTAATCTAATCTGCTCTAACCTGTAGCTGTGTTACATGTTACTATTAATGTTATCTTCATTTAATCTAATCTGCTCTAACCTGTAGCTGTGTTATATGTTACTATTAATGTTATCTTCATCTAATCTCTCTCTCCTGGGTTACAGGCTTAACTGCTGTTACTGCTACGACACCCGAGCCTCACCGCAGAGATCAATACGGGTCGATCTGATCTTATCTATCTTATCTGATCTTAATGAAGGTAAGTAGTTGAAGTAAATACTGTGAGTAGGACGGAGGTAAAGTGAATTCACAGCTAGGAGAGACTGAATAGAATGGAGATCAGGCTGAATAAGAGACATTACATTTATTCAGGTTTTTTTTTTTAATCTCAAAAGGTCTCAAAGTGTTTTCATAAGAAGCATGAAAACGATCCGCTCTTCAAACTACAGTAGAGTTGTTCACTGACGGTATTCTGATTGAATCCTTAAGGATGCAATTAGACTGTGGCTTCACTGGACAAGGCTCACATCACATCAGACCAAAGGAATGAGTGGACCAAAGGAAAAGTTCCCAGCTCCATTCTTTTTTATGTATTCTTTTAACAATACCCAAATTTTTCACTGAATTTGCAGCTTTTTTATAGGGTCCCCCCATGATATGTTTTTAGTTTTGTTTTGTGAAATTTCATGTCGAAATATTAACACATTGGGTGCCAGAATTTTATAATAACAGATTACGTTCGGTGCCAGAAATCTCACCGTTGAGCTGCGCGGCGCTGTTTAAGCTGTAGACTCCAAGACGAGAAATCCATGTGAAACAAAGCATGCGCTCATTTTGCACGATGGTCCTGGCTAACGCCTGGAACGATAACATCTCTCACGAGAGTAACAATGGCGGAGCGATCGTGCATACAAATTGAGTGGTTTTCCCCAACGTAAAAAGTTTGGGAGTTATAGGGGTTTTAGAGAAGGAGATAGAACGGAAGCGGATGGGAGCCATGTTTTTTGACACGGTGATCCATCTGTCCTTTCCTTCTCAGAATCACCACGGGTGATTCCAGAGCTGCTCCAGCCCCTCCTGTGTGGAAAAAAAACGAAAAAAACAAAAAGACTGAAAACACGGTTCAGACCGTGTTCGGCACCCGAATTTTTTTAATGGAAACGTTAGTGATAGTGTGACTATTTTCATCGTTAGTGTTCTAGGGTTAAGCCTGCAGAAAAGCGGTGCTCCGACGCATTGTGAGCTTGTAGATCAGATATTTTCAGCACGCAACACCAGGCACAATGACGTATACATCATGGCGTCATGATGCTTTTAGAGGTGAAACTTTCTTTTCTAAAACTTCCCTTTTTGCGCTCGGGTGGCAGACCAACTTTAAGGAACCCTGAAGGTCCCTTACTGTACTATACAGTATATCAGGGCTTATAGCTCTTTATGTGTTTCTGGTCACATTCTTTTCTGATAATTTTGTATGTCCTTGGCAGCAAATAAAAAATATTTTTGACAGAAATGTCCGCCACATGCCAGCATGGTGATGACCGCTGCACAAACCTACATGATGTCCTCCTCACCCTTCGATAGGGTGACCATACGTCCTATTTTACCCGGACTCTTTTGGGGGGATGTCCGGCCTGTCCGGGGGGTTTTATAAAATCCTTCAAATGTCTGGGGTTTTGAGAGTTTGGGTAGCGTGTACTGTATCTGTGCATCAGTAGGGGGGGGGGGGGACGTATCTTAGCAACAATGAAAGCGCTAACTCTCATTGGTCGTGTCAGAGTAAATGAGCCAATGAGCTGCTGAGCAAACTCTCAGACGCCAGAATCTTAGCGTTGCCATGTCCGCTGTAATTTACCACAACTTCTGGACAAGATTTGACTTGTTTTTCTGGCTTGGTTTTAGAGGTGTGTTTCCTTATTTCTCTCACGAGACTTGGCAACGCTGCTGACAGCAACGAGACACACACACACACACACACACACACACACACACACACACACACACACACACACACTCACACTGGACAGCACATACATCGCGCTGCCTGTCATTCATTGATTCCCCGACGTGAAAGTAAAAGATGCACAGAGGCGGACGCATGCACTGCCCCCGTGAGTGAATGAAAATGCCCAAACGCAAAAGCAATTTGACAGATGAAATGTGGAAAAAGTACCCGTGTTTTTGTCTGGGTCGTGACAAATGGGAAGCAGAGTGTACTGTCTGCAAAGCTGGAACCAAATTAACCGAATGAAGGTAAAAAATGTAATAAAAAGTAACACATCCGAGAAAAAACTACCTTCGACCAGATAAAGACACAATAAACTAAACATGGCTGAAGTGTCCATCAGGTCTTCTAGAAGGAGGAGAAAACAGATGCTAGCTGAGTGGAGATGCTAATGCTACGTGACTTTGTAGCTTTTCTTTCCCCTGACTTTGTGTCGGCGCGGCGCAGGTGGAACTGTCACATCGGATGCATAATATGCATGTGCTTCTGGACGGCCATATGTCCATACGCCAGCTCCCTGCTTTACCAAGTCTAATCAGAACAGGCTGTCCGCTCACGTTAATGGACCGACTGGGACATGAAACTGATAGAAAAACTAAGAAACGGACCGGAAAGGTGAGCTCAGCGGGGCGCAGATCTCCACCAGGAGGCATAACCCCCC
>NC_137613.1:1649735-1654735 GCF_963280865.1 Gymnoscopelus braueri | reverse complement strand
GGAGAAGCCAGGACCCCCGAACTACAGCCCACCTCCACACACACACACACACACACACACACACACACACACACACACACACACACACACACACACACACACACACAGGGGAGAAGCCAGTACCCCCGAACTACAGCCCACCTCCACACACACACACACACACACACACACACACACACACACACACACACACACACACACACACACACACACACACACACACACACACACACACACACACACACACACACACACACACACACACACACACACACACACACACACACAGGGGAGAAGCCAGGACCCCCGAACTACAGCCCACCTCCACACACACACACACACACACACACACACACCACACACACACATTTTTGCTTCATTAAAAGTATCAATACTGCAACATAGAAATACTCTGTTACAAGTGAAAGTCCGGAATTCAAAATGTACTTGAGTAAAGTACAAAAGTATTGGCATCAAAATGTACTTAAAGAACCAAAAGTAAAAGTGCTCATTATGCAGAATGTCCCATTTCACAAGTTTTCAAATGTATAAAAATCATTTGAAAATAGCAGATCTACAAGCTCACAATGCGTCGCATTACATAAAAAAAATGTAATGCAGGCTGTTTATCTCTGGAGCAGCGAGTGGATTTCAAAAGGACGTGCGGTCGGTCGCATGAAGGAGAACTGAAGGCCGTAAGCGGGTTGTTATTGTCTAGGGAACGCCATGACGGGGTTGTTATTGTCTAGGGAACGCCATGACGGGGTTGTTATTGTCTAGGGAACGCCATGACGGGGTTGTTATTGTCTAGGGAACGCCATGACGGGGTTGTTATTGTCTAGGGAACGCCATGACGGGGTTGTTATTGTCTAGGGAACGCCATGACGGGGTTGTTATTGTCTAGGGAACGCCATGACGGGGTTGTTATTGTCTAGGGAACGCCATGACGGCAGCCGAGACGTTGCGGCGATGTCTGCCGGCGAGGCAGAAAGACTGGTCTCTGTGTCAAAGACAACACAACGCTGATCCTTCTTCTCACACCGGATCACCGATCACTTCCCTCTCCACTGGATCCCTTCTTCTTGCTAGTTCTATACATAATGGGCTCTATTTTACCCATTATGCCTAAACTTCTTTGACATTTTTTACTATTTTTGTCTCCGCCAGGCCGAAAGGCCAATTTTTTCACATGGGCCTGTTATAGCGCCACCAGGAGGCCGATTTGTGCAAAACCCTTTTTTTTTACATTACTCCTACAGATTTTATCCAAACGTCATGCAAATCGGTACACAGTATCTCTATAGTCATGTGATCAACACAAATCTGTCCGATTTCCCATATTCCATCCACATTGCCTCTGGTTGGCTTCCAACGTTTGCAAGATTGGTCCGTTTTGAACAAAAAGCCTCAAACTATGAACACAGCTTGCGATTTCCGTGAAATTTCACATGCACATTCCCACTAGGCTGAGGAAGAAATGCCACCCTTTTCACATTGGCCTGTTATAGCGCCACCAGCAGGTCTAATTTAGCAAAACACATTTTTGGAACAAAATGCCTCAAATCATGAATGCAGTGTCTGATTGCCGTGAAAAACCTAAGAATAAATGGCACCCTTTTCACATTGGCCTATTATAGCGCCACCAGGAGGCCACAATAACGTACCTGACCTGGCGGAGACCTGTGCTCCGAGGAGCACCTTTTCTAGTTAAAAATATTTTCAAATAGTTCAACTAGCCGATCTACGTCGACACGTTGTGAGCTTGTAGATTGGCTATTTGAACTATTTGAAATGTTTTTTAAAAATATTAAAAAATGGCAAAAGAAGTTTAGGCATAATGGGTAAGGCACTGGCAACAAATAGGGCCCAATATCTCTTGGTTACTTATTCTCATGTTTTGTTTCTTAGATATAATGTTAATGTTCTAAACACCATGTACCCGCTATCACATATGTATATATATATCTTTATGTGTTTTATTTAACCTGTTTCTATCTCTTTCCCTTCTGCTCTCTACCCTCTCTCTCTCTTCTAATACTAAATAAGACAAAATGACAGCACAAACAAAAACAATAACATTTCACTTCTTTACAGCTGTAACCCTGTGATGAGACAAATAACACTGAATGTGTTTTTTTCACGACCACAAATGAACAGAATGTGATTGATGTACTTTAGACATGATGCTACAGGTTCATTATTTACCCTGTATGTATCCTATAGTTTCTTTAAAGGTTCTATGACATTCATTTTCACTTTTTTTATTTTTTATGTTTTTTGGGGGGTTTTATGACCTCAAATACACCTAAAAAATCTGAACTTTGAACATTCAGTGGATTTTCTGTGGTCTGGGGTTTTAGGCTGAAAAGTAATCTGAGTTTGGCCCTTCGACAGTGAGGTCACAGTCGATTAATCCCGCCCATTCTCCTCCTCGCCCCTCCCCTCCCCTCCCCTATCCTTTCCTTTGGGGGGGGGGGGGGGCGGAGCAGAGGCGATGATTGACAGGCAAAATCCCTCACCAGCGACACCTGCAGGCAAAGATTTCTTTTTTCATTGCAGTTGAAAAGGCTTTAGAAATGTGAGAGAACACCACCTGCCATGGATCAATGGAGTGGAATTTTTTGTTAAAACTTTCTATAGACGTTTGAAAGACCATGACAAAGACTTTTAATGTGCTCTGGCGTCTGATAAATGCCTGATATGTAAAACTGTAAATTGAAGCTTTCTCCACATACAGTACACACAGAAACATAAAGGTGAACTTTCTCCAGAGTGATGCTATAGAAGAAGAACCATTTTTGGTTCCAGAAAGAACCTTTCAGACCATTTCTTTGAATGGTTCTATATAAAGAACCCAAACCCCGGCTTAAACCGTATTGAACTTCATCAACCGGCTGAAACGTGTTTGTCGAAAATAGCAGATCTACAAGCTCGCAACGCGCCGCAGCGCGACGCGTTGTGAGCTTGTAGATCTGCTATTTTCGATGAACGTCTGCCTATTAACACATTGAGTGCCATAAACGGTCCGGACCGTTTTTGGCCCATTTTTCTTTTTATACGCGGGGCCCACGTGGGGCGCTCTAACGAAACTTTGGGATCATCCAAGGAGTCTCTGAGAAGGAGAGGCCGGATGTGGATCCATGTCAAAAAATGCTTCCGGTCGGCCGCTCCAATGTTAACTCCTTGACTAAAAGCTTAAAATCTCCATTTCTTTTTAACGTGGTGGAAGTGAGACGTTTTCGGCTCACTTCACAAAAATGTTCCTCAAAGAACTTTGACCAAAAAAAAAGCTTCTCTAGAACTAGAAGTGGAACATGAAGAACCATTCACTAGATCAAATGGTTTTTGAGTGGTGCTAGCCACTCCAAGGAGTGACTTTGTCCTGGTGTGTGTCTGTCTGTCTGTGTGTCCGTATGAGCACGGCCTCTCTGTATGTTTGAGCACAGCCTCAACAGCTGCGGCTGATTGCAACACAAAGATGCAACCAGTTACACTAATTATACACACACACGCACACAAACACTTACACACAACACACACTTTTGAGTAAAAAATACTTAAAATGAGTAAAAATACTTAAAATGAGTAAAAATACTTAAATATTAGTAAAGATATTTTAAAGTTCCTAAACTGAGTAAAAAATACTTAAAATGAGTAAAAATACTTAAAATGAGTAAAAATACTTAAAAGATGTTAAAATGAGTAAAAACACGTAAAAATCAGTAAAAACATTTTAAAGTACTTAAAATGAGTAAAAATACTTTGAAGTCATCAAAGTCTGTAAAAAGTAACTAACGAAATGAACTCATGAAAGGCACCACTCTCTTCACACTGGGTGTGATTTTTTTTTTGTAGTTGATGGTTCTTTGTGGAACCATACAGCCTCTGTGGAACCATTTAAGAACCAATTGTTTTTGTGTGGACACCGGGGAGGGGGGGAGGGGGACCTGGCCTAGCGGGGACCACCTGGCCTGGCAGGGACCACCTGGCCTTAGCAGGGACCAGTGGTGGAAAAAGTACTCAAATGTTTTACTTAAGTAAAAGTATCAATACTGCAATGTAGAAGTACTCTGTTACAAGTAAAAGTCCGGAATAAAAAATGTACTTGAGTAAAAGTACAAAAGTATTGGTATCAAAATGTACTTAAAGTACCAAAAGTGAAAGTACTAAATGTTTGAAAATAGCAGATCTACAAGCTCACAACGCGTCGCACACAACTTGTAGATCGGCTATTTTCAAATAGCCTAGGTATACAATAAGGCTAAAGTGGTTAATGTATGTTTCATAATATCATAATTTATATCTGAAAAGTAACTAGTAGTAAAGTTTTCAAATAATTGTAGTGGAGTAAAAGTAAAAATTTTGCCTCTGAGATGTAGTGGAGTAGAAGTAAAAGTATTGGAAATTGGAAATACTTAAGTAAAGTACAAATACCTCAACATTGTACTTAAGTACAGTACTTGAGTAAACGTACTTAGTTACTTTCCACCACTGGCAGGGACCACCTCACCTTGCAGCCCTCACAGGCGCTGACTCCATAGTGATATCCGGAGGACTTGTCGTTACAGACGAAGCAGGGCTTGTAGATCCGGGGAGGGGGGAGGGGGGACGGGGGGCTGGGGACCAGCTCCTCTGAACTGGTGCTCTGCGTCTCAATGGCTGCATGGAGAGAGGAGAGAGGAAACACAAGAACACAAGGATGAGAAGATCTGGCTTTTTAAACTCAATCTAAACCAGTGGTTCTAAAACTAGTTCTTTTCTAAAAGGACCGCCAGTTGGTGCATTATAGGCCAAGGACCACCATCATAACTTAGAGAGTGTACAAATGGTCCATTTGTAGCCACTACACACACACACACACACACACACACACACACACACACACACACACACACACACACACACACACACACACACACACACACACACACACACACACACACACACACACACACACACACACACACACACACACACACACACACACACACAGAGCAGTC
>NC_137613.1:1610217-1644535 GCF_963280865.1 Gymnoscopelus braueri | reverse complement strand
CACATACGGACAGGGTGCAGAACATACTCTGGCCGTGCCTTTGGGCCTGGGTTCAGAGGTCACACATTGTCATGTGACTGTGACCCAACTCCAAACCCTCCCCTTGACCCCCCGGGGCGACCCCCGGGTGACCCCGCGGTGGCTGTTTCCACTGGGGTCAAGCTGAAGGCAGAGTGCAGCTTTCACTGAGGAGAGGAGAGGAGAGGAGAGGAGAGGAGAGGAGAGGGGAGGGGAGGGGAGGGGAGGGGAGGGGAGAGGAGAGGAGAGGAGAGGAGAGGAGGGGAGGGGAGGGGAGGGGAGGGGAGGGGGAGGGGAGGGGAGAGGAGAGGAGAGGAGAGGTTCTTAATGTGTAGGAATGTGTGTATTTAACCCATCCGTTCAATCCGGTAATGCATCTGTGTCATTGTTACGCTATGAACTTTAAATCTTTAAATATACATATATATATTTTTAAACAACATTGCGTCTGGAGGGGGGTCCCTCCAAAAACATAATTTTGGGTGGTCCTTCACAAGAAAAGAGTTTGAGCTCCACTGATATAGAAACAATAGTTTTTCAGAAAAATGAAGACATTTTGTTGAGACATTTGACCGTTACAAATGTTTGCTTTAAAACATTTATATTCAAACATTTGCACACATTTTCCATGATTATTTCCTTCCATTGTGTTTTTTTTACCGTTTTTTAAGTATAAATAGGTAAAAAGTACGTTAAAGTAACGTAATAAAATTAATTACCATCATTTTCTGATGGTTTCTATAAGGGTCAAATATGACCTGGCAGAGAAGTGTGGCTCAATTCCCCCCAAATTGTCAATATTCAATGTTTACATGTTTGAGAGTGAGAGAAACTCAATGTGCATTTGCTATCAGGAGTTTTGGGTTTATGAAAAATAAATGACTTTTTACCTTCTATGGTATACGGGTACATTTTGACCCTTAACACCACAGATGTCACTATTTTTAATAATATGAACACTTTTTTTGGGGAAGTATGTTCTAACATCAGTCTATTATAACTAGATAACATCATGATCCATTGAATTCAGAAATGTAATTTTAACTCATTGAAAACGAGATATATTGAAAGATGAAACCTTAACCCTAACTCGAAATAATATTTTAAAAAGTGTTTACATGGATATGAATGCATTACAAGTCAGCTAAGAGGTGGAAGATAAAAAAGAAATGAAAAAAAAAATTGGGGGGCTGAGTTAAATTTGACACAATGCAAGGAACAACAAACACAATGCAAGGGTTAAAAGATAGCCAAATAAATGTTAAAATGACACAGATGTGTTCCAGGTCTTAATGTATTAAGGCAGCAGCAGTGTTCTGATGCTGTGTCCTCACCTCATCCAACACTATTAACATGGATCTCCTCATCTCACATCTGTTACAGAGCGTTGCTATCGCTGCGTTCTTTCCATTACATACTCAAAGCAGCCCATGGAAGATATACTGTACATATATGCTAAACATTCTGTATGTGATAGATATGATAAATGTCTGAGAAACCACTGCAGTACAAAGTGACAGTTCAGACACAAACAGAGAGAGGATGTTATATATATATATATATATATATATATATATATCTATGATTCCCTGACACACACGACAGAGGAGATTCCTCTTTGGTCAGCGCAGCAACACTCTCTACTAATCATCTCTATTAACCCTGGCCTGGCATCTGACAGCCATTCCCTTTCATTTTCACATGTCGTAACACGGCTTTTATATCCACACCCCCCCCCCCCCCCCCCACCGGCCCCTCCCCTCACCCCTCCCCCATCATCACCACATCCCCGCCTTAATTTCACATGCCTGTGAAATTAGCTCAGTGAGTGGGCTGTGTTAACGGACCGCGTTAATGGTCTTTCATGTCCGCATCAGAGAAGAGCTTAACCCTTCAAGACCGGGAACGCGTCTGTGTCATTTTTGAAGATTTCTTTGGGCTATTCAAAAATAGCAGATCTACAAGCTCATAGCGCGGCACCGAGCAAATCTTTGAATATACATATTTTTTTAAGCAAACATTTTTAACTTAAATCTTTGCTTCTGGGGGGGGGTCCCTGGAACAAAATGTTTTGAGGTCAAATACATATTATTTTGGGGGTCCTTGACATGAAAAGCTTTGAGAAACACTGATTATAGAAACATACGTTTTTCTGAAAACTGTTAGGATTTAGAAGACATTTCTAGAATCCCCCCAGAAGCAAAGATTTGAGTTACAAATGTTCGCTTTAAAAAATATATAACTATTCAAAGATTTGCACACATTTTCCAAGATTTAAAAAAAAATAGCCAAAGAAATGTAAAAATTACAAAGATTATTTCCCGGCCTAAACGTGTT
This sequence comes from Gymnoscopelus braueri, assembly GCF_963280865.1. Classification (NCBI taxonomy): domain Eukaryota; kingdom Metazoa; phylum Chordata; class Actinopteri; order Myctophiformes; family Myctophidae; genus Gymnoscopelus; species Gymnoscopelus braueri. The sequence goes on along the minus strand of NC_137613.1, from coordinate 1,642,180 downwards.
AAGCCTTGAAGAAGAGAATAGGCTGTAATTAGACTGGAACCGACATCTTTCTGTATCGTACAGTTGGTTTTTAGATCAATGCTGGAAAAAAATATCAAACTGGAGATTTTTCCCCTTTTTGTTAAAAGTCGCTTGAACACAGCAGATCTACCAGCTCACATGAACACAGCAGATCTACCAGCTCACATGAACACAACAGATCTACCAGCTCACTTGAACACAGCAGATCTACCAGCTCACTTGAACACAGCAGATCTACCAGCTCACATGAACACAGCAGATCTACCAGCTCACATGAACACAGCAGATCTACCAGCTCACATGAACACAGCAGATCTACCAGCTCACATGAACACAGCAGATCTACCAGCTCACATGAACACAGCGGATCTGCCAGCTGACATGAACACAGCGGATCTACCAGCTCACATGAACACAGCAGATCTACCAGCTCACATGAACACAGCAGATCTACCAGCTCACAGATCTGCTTATTATTATTAATTTTTTAAGGAAAAGGTTTGTACCAATTTTTCCAAATGCAAAACTACAGACGCCGGCTTGAAATAGTTTTTTAGGATTATTATGCCTGTTATTTACTGCATCGCACGTCTTACAATATAATACATCCTATCAATTAGTTCACTTAGGTGGTATGTTCACGGTAACACACACACACACACACACACACACACACACACACACACACACACACACACACACACACACACACACACACACACACACACACACACACACACACACACACACACACACACACACACATACATATAAGTGCCCACACTATAAAGACGGTCCTTGCTTCTTCTTTTTTTTAACCCATCAGGACCGGGAACGCATCTGTGTCATTTTTTTTTATTTCTTTGGGCTATTAAAAAAGTAGCAGATCTACAAGCTCATAGCGCGGCACCGAGTGCCGCGCTATGAGCTTGTAGATCTGCTTTATCGTAAAAATGTGTGCAAATCATTGAATATATATATATATATTTTTTTTTTTAAGCGAATATTTGTAACTCAAATGTTATTGCTTCTGGGGATTCTTTAATGTCTTCTAAATCCTTTAAACTTATGTTGTTATAATATCAGTGGGTCTCAAACTTTTTTCATGTCAAGGACCCCCAAAATAATATATATTTGTTCGTGGACCCCCCCCCATCTCAAAATATTTTGTTCCAGGGACCCCCCCAGAAGCAAAGATTTGAGTAAAAAAATTATATAGATTTGCACACATTTTCACAACACATCTTTTCAAAAATAGCAGATCTACAAGCTTGTAGCGCGGCACTCGGTGCCGCGCTATGAGCTTGTAGATCTGCTATTTTTGAACATAGCCAAAGAGATCTAATGAACCACACACAGATGCGTTCCCGCTCTGAATGGGCTAATGAACGCGTAAAGTAAAACTATAAAGGAAGAGCGTTAGTGGACCTGACTCGTTGTTAATGAAGCTAATTAACACCCTGGAGATTTCTATTATTCTGAATAAATACATTAATAAAACAACATTTTCAATGACCTTGTGAGAAGCTTTGCAAATCAAAGACTCCATTTAAAAGCAAGCAATTTGTTTTTTTTGTTTTTCCCCACATGAGATGCATGGCCAGCATGCCAGGTCTGTGAGATCTACATAAAAAATACTGTCCAGTATGACAAGTCTGTAAGATCTAAATTAAAATACTGTCCAGTATGAAAAGTCTGTAAGATCTAAATTAAAATACTGTCCAGCATGACAAGTCTGTGAGATCTAAATAAAAATACTGTCCAGCATGACAAGTCTGTGAGATCTAAATTAAAATACTGTCCAGCATGCCAGGTCTGTGAGATCTAAATTAAAATACTGTCCAGCATGACAAGACTGTGAGATCTAAATTAAAATACTGTCCAGCATGACAAGTCTGTGAGATCTAAATTAAAATACTGTCCAGCATGACAAGTCTGTAAGATCTAAATTAAAATACTGTCCAGCATGACAAGTCTGTGAGATCTAAATTAAAATACTGTCCAGCATGACAAGTCTGTAAGATCTAAATTAAAATACTGTCCAGCATGACAAGTCTGTGAGATCTAAATTAAAATACTGTCCAGCATGACAAGTCTGTGAGATCTAAATTAAAATACTGTCCAGCATGACAAGTCTGTGAGATCTAAATTAAAATACTGTCCAGCATGACAAGTCTGTGAGATCTAAATAAAATAAAAATACTTTTCATCTGATTAAATGAACAGCTGGTCTATTCTGTCATATAAGGCCAATTTGACTGTGTGTGTGCTTCTGCGTGTGTGTGTGTGTGTGTGTGTGTGTGTGTGTGTGTGTGTGTGTGTGTGTGTGTGTGTGTGTGTGTGTGTGTGTGTGTGTGTGTGTGTGTGCGCGCGCGTGCGTGTGTGTGTGTGCGTGTGTGCGCGTGTGTGTGTGTGTGTGTGTGTGTGTGTGTGTGTGTGTGTGTGTGTGTGTGTGTCTTAATTGCAGTGGAAAAGGCTAAAGCAAAAGGCACCTTGTTGCGGCTTAATTAAATAATTTGACGGTGGGTTTAATTGTTGAAGGCGGGTGAATTTCTCCCGGTTGGTTAAACAGCGGACATGATGTTAAAGAACCCTGTTTAACCACAGGCTGCTATTCAATGAGGCTTTAGGATCACGTCTGAACAGCTGATAGCATCCATAACCTCTGAGATATATACTGAAGATCAGATCCATAACCTCTGAAATATATACTGAAGATCAGCTCCATAACCTCTGAGATATATACTGAAGATCAGATCCATAACCTCTGAGATATATACTGAAGATCAGATCTATAACCTCTGAAATATATACTGAAGATCAGCTCCATAACCTCTGAAATATATACTGAAGATCAGCTCCATAACCTCTGAAATACATCACATCGTGATCCATATCTCTGCCTATAATAACTATGTTCCCTGTTTAAAAATAAATACAAACTCTTGCAAAGCGCCTAGAATTCGGAGGGATTGAATCCAGCATAATAAAGTTATAAGCCAAGTTGCCAATATATATATTCTTATACTGAAACTGCAATATGAAAGATTTGGATTTAGATGAAAGATAGCTTTTACAGTAAAAACACAATATAAATCTAAAAAAGGGAAAATGACCAGGAACCATTTATAATTTGTCACGGAAGTTTGTCACGGAAGTTTTCTGGTTGACTTATTCTTATTTGTGTTTCTTATCAAGAAAGACACGGTTGTTAAAATAATGATACATTATCACCAGGCCTTCAGTGACAATAATTACATGACGTCTGTTATCACTCATGCTGTCAAAAGAATATATATTATACACATAGTTCTATAATAAGGTCTGATTTATAGACCGAGGCAGGCTTTAATAAAACCCTAATAATAACACTAGACGGTCAAAAAGGTGTCTGGAGGAACGTGAAGGCCAGCGATACGTCTCTCTGTCCCACAGATAGAAAGGACTCTTGAGAACGTCCCCTGAAGCGCACAGACATGACACGAGTCCCGGGACATGACAACTAACGTTATCTCCTCCCCGGGTCACAAAAGGCACGCAAATAAATCAAGAAGGGGGGGGGGGGGGGAGGGGGGGGGGGAGAGGTGGGGGTCAAAACAAACACTCCAGTTGTGACAATATGCCAGGGTTCTTATAAGAAGATAAACGCCCCTATTTGCATAGAGTGCAATAATCTAGGGCATGCATGGGCAACTGGCGGCCCGGGGGCCACATGCAGCCCCCACCTTCACTAATGCGGCCCCCACCTTCACTTAATGCGGCCCCCACCTTCACTTAATGCGGCCCCCACCTCACTTAATGCAGCCCCCACCTTCACTTAATGCGGCCCCCACCTTCACTTAATGCGGCCCCCACCTTCACTTAATGAGGCCCCCACCTTCACTTAATGCAGCCCCCACCTTCACTTAATGCGGCCCCCACCTTCACTTAATGAGGCCCCCACCTTCACTTAATGCAGCCCCACCTTCACTTAATGCAGCCCCCACCTTCACTTAATGCGGCCCCCACCTTCACTTAATGCGGCCCCCACCTTCACTTAATGCGGCCCCCACCTTCACTTAATGCTGGCCCCCACCTTCACTTAATGCAGCCCCCACCTTCACTTAATGTGGCCCCCACCTTCACTTAATGCGGCCCCACCTTCACTTAATGTGGCCCCCACCTTCACTTAATGCGGCCCCCACCTTCACTTAATGTGGCCCCCACCTTCACTTAATGTGGCCCCCACCTTCACTTATGTGGCCCCCACCTTCACTTAATGTGGCCCCCCACCTTCACTTAATGTGGCCCCCACCTTCACTTAATGCAGCCCCCACCTTCACTTAATGCGGCCCCACCTTCACTTAATGCGGCCCCCACCTTCACTTAATGCGGGCCCCCACCTTCACTTAATGCGGCCCCCACCTTCACTTAATGCGGCCCCCACCTTCACTTAATGCAGCCCCCACCTTCACTTAATGAGGCCCCCACCTTCACTTAATGCGGCCCCCACCTTCACTTAATGCGGCCCCCACCTTCACTTAATGAGGCCCCCACCTTCACTTAATGCAGCCCCCACCTTCACTTAATGAGGCCCCCACCTTCACTTAATGCGGCCCCCACCTTCACTTAATGCGGCCCCCACCTTCACTTAATGCAGCCCCCACCTTCACTTAATGCAGCCCCCACCTTCACTTAATGCGGCCCCACCTTCACTTAATGCGGCCCCCACCTTCACTTAATGCAGCCCCCACCTTCACTTAATGCAGCCCCCACCTTCACTTAATGCGGCCCCCACCTTCACTTAATGTGGCCCCCACCTTCACTTAATGCGGCCCGCAGGTTAATATCAGAATACTGATTATATTATTGATTTCAGCTGTTATGATTCCTAACATGACCCGCTTCAATTACTTCAGTCTATATGACTAGTGTTAAAATTCTATTGTATTTTTTGTATGTCCAGTGTGTTTGTATTTAAGTTCATAAAGTTAACATAAGTATAACTAAATGCATTTGAAATAATTTTTTTTTTTTTTTTTTCAGGATTCCAATTAAAAAATAGCAAAAAGTAATTCAGGATTCCAATAAATAAATAGCAAAAATAGCAGATCTACAAGCTCAAAAGGCGTCGCACTGCGACGCCTTTTGAGCTTGTAAGATCTGCTATTTTTTGCTACTTTTGTGTGACATAGAATGACGAAGTATAGGGCATTAATTACGAGAAAAAAAAAAGTCAAAATACGGAGATAAGAGGTGTCTGCCCGATACTATATGCAATGTGTCCCTTCTGGAGTGAGTGTGGAAATATATAGTGGCCTCTACATACCCCACGCCTTATCAAGGGCTACAATAGGCTTCTTATGAAGTCCTTCATGGTGGGTTTAGCAGTGGGTTCTGGTGTATATAGAGGGTTTAACAGTGGGTTCTGGGTGTATATAGATGGTTTAGCAGTGGGTTCTGGTGTATATAGAGGGTTTAGCAGTGGGTTCTGGGTGTATATAGAGGGTTTAACAGTGGGTTCTGGGTGTATATAGAGGGTTTAACAGTGGGTTCTGGGTGTATATAGATGGTTTAGCAGTGGGTTCTGGGTGTATATAGATGGTTTAACAGTGGGTTCTGGGTGTATATAGATGGTTTAGCAGTGGGTTCTGGGTGTATATAGAGGGTTTAACAGTGGGTTCTGGGTGTATATAGAGGGTTTAGCAGTGGGTTCTGGGTGTATATAGAGGGTTTAGCAGTGGGTTCTGGGTGTATATAGAGGGTTTAACAGTGGGTTCTGGGTGTATATAGAGGGTTTAGCAGTGGGTTCTGGGTGTATATAGAGGGTTTAACAGTGGGTTCTGGGTGTATATAGATGGTTTAACAGTGGGTTCTGGGTGTATATAGATGGTTTAGCAGTGGGTTCTGGGTGTATATAGAGGGTTTTAACAGTGGGTTCTGGGTGTATATAGAGGGTTTAACAGTGGGTTCTGGGTGTATATAGAGGGTTTAACAGTGGGTTCTGGGTGTATATAGATGGTTTAGCAGTGGGTTCTGGGTGTATATAGAGGTTTAGCAGTGGGTTCTGGGTGTATATAGATGGTTTAACAGTGGGTTCTGGGTGTATATAGAGGGTTTAACAGTGGGTTCTGGGTGTATATAGAGGGTTTAACAGTGGGTTCTGGGTGTATATAGATGTTTAGCAGTGGGTTCTGGGTGTATATAGATGGTTTAACAGTGGTTCTGGGTGTATATAGATGGTTTAGCAGTGGGTTCTGGGTGTATATAGATGGTTTAACAGTGGGTTCTGGGTGTATATAGAGGGTTTAACAGTGGGTTCTGGGTGTATATAGAGGGTTTAACAGTGGGTTCTGGGTGTATATAGAGGGTTTAACAGTGGGTTCTGGGTGTATATAGAGGGTTTAACAGTGGGTTCTGGGTGTATATAGATGGTTTAGCAGTGGGTTCTGGGTGTATATAGATGGTTTAACAGTGGGTTCTGGGTGTATATAGATGGTTTAGCAGCTGGGTCTGGGTGTATATAGAGGGTTTAACAGTGGGTTCTGGGTGTATATAGAGGGTTTAGCAGTGGGTTCTGGGTGTATATAGAGGGTTTAGCAGTGGGTTCTGGGTGTATATAGAGGGTTTAACAGTGGGTTCTGGGTGTATATAGAGGGTTTAGCAGTGGGTTCTGGGTGTATATAGAGGTTTAACAGTGGGTTCTGGGTGTATATAGATGGTTTAACAGTGGGTTCTGGGTGTATATAGATGGTTTAGCAGTGGGTTCTGGGTGTATATAGAGGGTTTAACAGTGGGTTCTGGGTGTATATAGAGGGTTTAACAGTGGGTTCTGGGTGTATATAGAGGGTTTAGCAGTGGGTTCTGGGTGTATATAGAGGGTTTAGCAGTGGGTTCTGGGTGTATATAGAGGGTTTAACAGTGGGTTCTGGGTGTATATAGAGGGTTTAGCAGTGGGTTCTGGGTGTATATAGAGGGTTTAACAGTGGGTTCTGGGTGTATATAGATGGTTTAGCAGTGGGTTCTGGGTGTATATAGAGGGTTTAGCAGTGGGTTCTGGGTGTATATAGATGGTTTAGCAGTGGGTTCTGGGTGTATATAGATGGTTTAACAGTGGGTTCTGGGTGTATATAGAGGGTTTAGCAGTGGGTTCTGGGTGTATATAGATGGTTTAGCAGTGGGTTCTGGGTGTATATAGATGGTTTAGCAGTGGGTTCTGGGTGTATATAGAGGGTTTAGCAGTGGGTTCTGGGTGTATATAGAGGGTTTAACAGTGGGTTCTGGGTGTATATAGAGGGTTTAGCAGTGGGTTCTGGGTGTATATAGATGGTTTAACAGTGGGTTCTGGGTGTATATAGATGGTTTAACAGTGGGTTCTGGGTGTATATAGAGGGTTTAACAGTGGGTTCTGGGTGTATATAGAGGGTTTAGCAGTGGGTTCTGGGTGTATATAGATGGTTTAGCAGTGGGTTCTGGGTGTATATAGATGGTTTAACAGTGGGTTCTGGGTGTATATAGATGGTTTAACAGTGGGTTCTGGGTGTATATAGAGGGTTTAGCAGTGGGTTCTGGGTGTATATAGAGGGTTTAACAGTGGGTTCTGGGTGTATATAGAGGGTTTAGCAGTGGGTTCTGGGTGTATATAGATGGTTTAACAGTGGGTTCTGGGTGTATATAGATGGTTTAGCAGTGGGTTCTGGGTGTATATAGAGGGTTTAGCAGTGGGTTCTGGGTGTATATAGATGGTTTAGCAGTGGGTTCTGGGTGTATATAGATGGTTTAGCAGTGGGTTCTGGGTGTATATAGAGGGTTTAGCAGTGGGTTCTGGGTGTATATAGAGGGTTTAACAGTGGGTTCTGGGTGTATATAGAGGGTTTAGCAGTGGGTTCTGGGTGTATATAGATGGTTTAACAGTGGGTTCTGGGTGTATATAGATGGTTTAACAGTGGGTTCTGGGTGTATATAGAGGGTTTAACAGTGGGTTCTGGGTGTATATAGAGGGTTTAGCAGTGGGTTCTGGGTGTATATAGATGGTTTAACAGTGGGTTCTGGGTGTATATAGATGGTTTAACAGTGGGTTCTGGGTGTATATAGAGGGTTTAGCAGTGGGTTCTGGGTGTATATAGATGGTTTAACAGTGGGTTCTGGGTGTATATAGATGGTTTAGCAGTGGGTTCTGGGTGTATATAGATGGTTTAGCAGTGGGTTCTGGGTGTATATAGAGGGTTTAGCAGTGGGTTCTGGGTGTATATAGATGGTTTAGCAGTGGGTTCTGGGTGTATATAGATGGTTTAGCAGTGGGTTCTGGGTGTATATAGATGGTTTAGCAGTGGGTTCTGGGTGTATATAGAGGGTTTAGCAGTGGGTTCTGGGTGTATATAGAGGGTTTAGCAGTGGGTTCTGGGTGTATATAGATGGTTTAGCAGTGGGTTCTGGGTGTATATAGATGGTTTAACAGTGGGTTCTGGGTGTATATAGATGGTTTAGCAGTGGGTTCTGGGTGTATATAGATGGTTTAACAGTGGGTTCTGGGTGTATATAGATGGTTTAGCAGTGGGTTCTGGGTGTATATAGATGGTTTAACAGTGGGTTCTGGGTGTATATAGATGGTTTAACAGTGGGTTCTGGGTGTATATAGATGGTTTAGCAGTGGGTTCTGGGTGTATATAGATGGTTTAACAGTGGGTTCTGGGTGTATATAGATGGTTTAGCAGTGGGTTCTGGGTGTATATAGATGGTTTAGCAGTGGGTTCTGGGTGTATATAGATGGTTTAGCAGTGGGTTCTGGGTGTATATAGATGGTTTAACAGTGGGTTCTGGGTGTATATAGATGGTTTAACAGTGGGTTCTGGGTGTATATAGAGGGTTTAGCAGTGGGTTCTGGGTGTATATAGAGGGTTTAGCAGTGGGTTCTGGGTGTATATAGATGGTTTAGCAGTGGGTTCTGGGTGTATATAGATGGTTTAGCAGTGGGTTCTGGGTGTATATAGATGGTTTAGCAGTGGGTTCTGGGTGTATATAGAGGGTTTAGCAGTGGGTTCTGGGTGTATATAGATGGTTTAACAGTGGGTTCTGGGTGTATATAGAGGGTTTAGCAGTGGGTTCTGGGTGTATATAGATGGTTTAACAGTGGGTTCTGGGTGTATATAGATGGTTTAGCAGTGGGTTCTGGGTGTATATAGATGGTTTAGCAGTGGGTTCTGGGTGTATATAGAGGGTTTAGCAGTGGGTTCTGGGTGTATATAGATGGTTTAGCAGTGGGTTCTGGGTGTATATAGATGGTTTAGCAGTGGGTTCTGGGTGTATATAGATGGTTTAGCAGTGGGTTCTGGGTGTATATAGAGGGTTTAGCAGTGGGTTCTGGGTGTATATAGAGGGTTTAGCAGTGGGTTCTGGGTGTATATAGATGGTTTAGCAGTGGGTTCTGGGTGTATATAGATGGTTTAACAGTGGGTTCTGGGTGTATATAGATGGTTTAGCAGTGGGTTCTGGGTGTATATAGATGGTTTAACAGTGGGTTCTGGGTGTATATAGATGGTTTAGCAGTGGGTTCTGGGTGTATATAGATGGTTTAACAGTGGGTTCTGGGTGTATATAGATGGTTTAACAGTGGGTTCTGGGTGTATATAGATGGTTTAGCAGTGGGTTCTGGGTGTATATAGATGGTTTAACAGTGGGTTCTGGGTGTATATAGAGGGTTTAGCAGTGGGTTCTGGGTGTATATAGATGGTTTAACAGTGGGTTCTGGGTGTATATAGAGGGTTTAGCAGTGGGTTCTGGGTGTATATAGATGGTTTAACAGTGGGTTCTGGGTGTATATAGATGGTTTAGCAGTGGGTTCTGGGTGTATATAGATGGTTTAGCAGTGGGTTCTGGGTGTATATAGAGGGTTTAGCAGTGGGTTCTGGGTGTATATAGATGGTTTAGCAGTGGGTTCTGGGTGTATATAGAGGGTTTAGCAGTGGGTTCTGGGTGTATATAGATGGTTTAGCAGTGGGTTCTGGGTGTATATAGAGGGTTTAGCAGTGGGTTCTGGGTGTATATAGATGGTTTAGCAGTGGGTTCTGGGTGTATATAGATGGTTTAGCAGTGGGTTCTGGGTGTATATAGAGGGTTTAGCAGTGGGTTCTGGGTGTATATAGATGGTTTAGCAGTGGGTTCTGGGTGTATATAGATGGTTTAACAGTGGGTTCTGGGTGTATATAGATGGTTTAGCAGTGGGTTCTGGGTGTATAGAGAGGGTTTAACAGTGGGTTCTGGGTGTATATAGATGGTTTAGCAGTGGGTTCTGGGTGTATATAGATGGTTTAGCAGTGGGTTCTGGGTGTATAGAGATGGTTTAACAGTGGGTTCTGGGTGTATATAGATGGTTTAGCAGTGGGTTCTGGGTGTATATAGATGGTTTAACAGTGGGTTCTGGGTGTATAGAGATGGTTTAACAGTGGGTTCTGGGTGTATATAGATGGTTTAGCAGTGGGTTCTGGGTGTATATAGATGGTTTAACAGTGGGTTCTGGGTGTATATAGATGGTTTAGCAGTGGGTTCTGGGTGTATATAGAGGGTTTAACAGTGGGTTCTGGGTGTATATAGATGGTTTAACAGTGGGTTCTGGGTGTATATAGATGGTTTAGCAGTGGGTTCTGGGTGTATATAGATGGTTTAACAGTGGGTTCTGGGTGTATATAGATGGTTTAGCAGTGGGTTCTGGGTGTATATAGATGGTTTAGCAGTGGGTTCTGGGTGTATATAGAGGGTTTAACAGTGGGTTCTGGGTGTATATAGATGGTTTAGCAGTGGGTTCTGGGTGTATATAGATGGTTTAGCAGTGGGTTCTGGGTGTATATAGATGGTTTAACAGTGGGTTCTGGGTGTATATAGATGGTTTAGCAGTGGGTTCTGGGTGTATAGAGATGGTTTAGTAGTGGGTTCTGGGTGTATATAGATGGTTTAGCAGTGGGTTCTGGGTGTATATAGATGGTTTAGCAGTGGGTTCTGGGTGTATATAGATGGTTTAGCAGTGGGTTCTGGGTGCATGGGTTCCCAAACTTCCCAGCCCGCGACCCCAAAATAATGCGGCCATTGACTCGCGACCCCACCTAACCCTGGAGGTAATTTATGCACATAAACCTGCACGTTCGTAATCTATCAAAATGGTAAAAATGTACTATTTGTAATCAATTTTTAGATTGTATTTCATCCATTCTGTTGAATTTGAAAAATAAAAAAATCGCTACCCCACCGTCAGTGTCCCCGCGACCCCAAGTCGGGTCGCGACCCCAACTTTGGGACCCCCATAGAGGACAGCAGTCAGTGCTGATGGAGAGGAGCGCTCCGTCGTGGCAACGGGGCGATTCACAACGCAGACGCTTGACATGTTCACATTGTTGGCTGCATGGCTAACCTCGTTGGAGAAGTCGTGGTCGGGGTCATTTATCTAAATCAGTGTCACTGACGGGGAGGACGGGGGGGACGGGGGGGGGCGGGGAGGACGGGGGGGACGGGGGACGCACTACACACACACAGCCCGTCTCCTGTCAAAACGTCCTGGAGGGGAGGGGAGGTGTCGAACTCGCAACCCCCTCCTCCCCACCCCACCACCACCCCACCCACTCCAGGCTGGCTGGTGTTTACTCTGTGCATTCCTTTCCATTCTACTCGGCCCGAGCTGTGTGTGTGTACAAGCCTAGTCCCTATATAGAACCACAAAATAATAACAGATCTACAAGCTAACAGCATGCTGTTAGCTTGTAGATCTTTTTTTTTTTTGGGGGGGGGGGGGGGGCACAAGCGACACCTATAAATCAAGCTTAAGGACTTAAGGAGACTAGCAGAGGACATGCATCAGGCAAGTCCAGGCTGTTTCTGTTTCCCTGTTTTAAATTATGACCCCCCCCCCCCTACCCCCCCACCCCCCAGCCACACATTAAGAATGAAATATGACATTTTGAAGGTTTTTACACGAGTTAATAAGTCAAGAGTTACAGAGCAGACTGTTATTGTAAAGTCTGTTATAGTTCCATGGGTTTGAAGTCGTACACGATAACTGACCACAAGTTACAACTGCTATAAAGCACAATACATTCAATCTATAGATCCATGTAAATGGGGCAATAAGATCAGTGGACAGGGCATTATTTACTGTGTGTGTGTGTGTGTGTGTGTGTGTGTGTGTGTGTGTGTGTGTGTGTGTGTGTGTGTGTGTGTGTGTGTGTGTGTGTGTGTGTGTGTGTGTGTGTGTGTGTGTGTGTGTGTGTGTGCGCGTGTGTGTGCGCGTGTGTGTATGTGTGTGTGTGGGTGGGTGTGTGTGTGTGTGTGTGCACGTGTGCACGTGTGTGTGCGCGTGTGTGTGTGTGTGTGTGTGTGTGTGTGTGTGTGTGTGTGAGAGAGAGAGAAAGAGTGTAGGTCCACCTCATGCTGCAGTTAGTTTGATCGATTTGATGGTTTGAACTTGAAGATTCCATTAAACTCTGTAACGACGCTGTATTTATGACTGTAAATGCAACAGTACAAACGGCACATAATACATTAATTTACCTCTGAGAACGTATGCAAATGGTTTCTATTTGTGTACACTCTCAGGGTTACACACGGACATGGTTTTGACTGTGTAGCAGGGACATGATTTATGACTGTAAATGCACATTAAAACTGCATATAATAAATTAATTTAACTCTGAGAGTGTTACAAATAGAAACCTTAGAAACCTTAATGGACCCTTAAGGGTCCATTTGTAATGCTCTCAGAGTTACACTTGATACACATAGGACCACAGTGTGTTATCCTTTTATATTTAATGTCTGACTGTAGCTCATGCTGTTTACATTTCTGATTAATAAAGTAATCAATCAATCAATCAGGTTTTGACTGTATAGCAGGGACAGTGTCAGTCAGATCATATGTTTTACTAGACACACTATTGCAATGACAATAAACTTCCAGAATGAAATGCATATTATTAAGATTATTGTGATAAGTATATAGTGTTATACTATATATAACACTAGTTACACTGATATGGTTGTGACGGTGTAGCTGTGTCTCTGTTTATGTGTGCATGGAAGTGCAAATAAACACACAGAATGAATTATTATAATAATTATATAACCTACAGTGTATAATAACATATATATGTACATGTATTATACAGTAATAACACACACACACACACATTATATATATATATATATATATATATATATATATATATATATATATGTGTGTGTGTGTGTGTGTGTGTGTGTGTGTGTGTGTGTGTGTGTGTGTGTGTGTGTGTGTGTGTGTCTATGTATAATACAGTAATAACATATATGTGTACTTGTATAAACCTACTATATATATATATATATATATATATATATATATATATATATATATATATATATATATATATATATATGTATATATATATATATATATATATATATATATATATATATATATATATATATATATATATATATATATATATATATATATATATATGTGTAATACAGTGCATATATAATAACGTACAGTGAGCAGATCTCCTGTGGGTCCAGTCTCGGTGCAGTCCGCTGAAACAGGCTTTCAGAGCTTTATCCTGCAGCATGCAGGAGGACGGTCCAGATGTGTAGAAGTCCAGCATCTGTCCTGGACTGACCAGGACCGCGTCCATACAGTCAAACATCATCAGGTCTCTGTCTCTAACGGTCCATACAGTCACACATCATGTCTGTCTCTGTCTCTAACGGTCCATACAGTCATCATGGAGTATAGAACGTCGTTAACGGTTATTATAAAACATAAGTGCACGTCAGGACAAAACTCCATCAAACTCCGTCTGATCTCCAAGATCTCTCTCTTTGTCGGTTTAAAAAAAGGTGTCAAATCTCTTCGTCCAATAAGAGCACCGTGAGTTATTATCATTATTATAGTTATTATGATGGTATAATAACTGATCCATGCGGGTATCAATATGTTCCATCATGTCGTCGCTCAGTCCGTCCGTCTCAGCGCCGCCGCGCGTAAAGAAGGAGCGAAATGTCTCCATAATCCCATGCGTTACATTGTAGCCGAATGTTCGCTTCGTTCCGGACCGTCCCGTTAGATGTTACCGACAGACAGGCAGACAGACAGACAGACAGACAGGCAGACAGACAGGCAGACAGACAGACAGACAGAGAGACAGACAGAGAGACAGACAGACAGAGCTCCTCTCCTCCTCTCCTCTCATAGTGAACTAGCAGCAGCAGAGCCTCGCAGAATGAAAGATAGAATTGCCTAATATATGCGAGTGAACTTTCTATGAACCCGGAGAGAGGAGCTAACCTTCAAATGACCCGCACCAGGCTGACACACACACACACACACACACACACACACACACACACACACACACACACACACACACACACACACACACACACACACACACACACACACACACACACACACACACACACACACACACACACACAGATCGGCTCCGCTCTGCAGCTTTAGAGAGAGAGCGAAGAAAAGAGAGAAAATCTAGCGCGGAGAGAAAGATATTTTTTCCCCCAGTGGAAATAATACAATACACCATCCATCCATACACACTAATGTTACACTAACTAACACTATACTGTATGGTAGCCTACACTAACACTATGATACTGTTTCCATGTCTTTTCGAAATAAAGTATTCAATCAATCATTCAATCAATGGATTATCATTTTAAACACATTCTCTCTATTGTAGAGAATTAGGCTCTTTGTGCGTTTTGTACAAAATATAAAACCCTCTGCATCGTGTGTGCATGTTGAGAGTTCTTCTTCCATCACTCTGTGTGTAAATGTGAAATAACTAGAAACAACATTTATAAGACGTTTTAAGTGTTCCCCTCACTGTGTTTAAGTGTTTTAACTCCCTTCCATTACTTGTAAGTACTTTTACTCAAATACCGTACAGTAATAGTACAACATCTGGAGCAGCAACAGAATACATATAAAATATTTTTACTCAATGTTTACTTTTAAATATGTTGTGCTCTATATTTACAGTATTTTTACTGATTTTAATAATGTAAGTATTTTTACTCATTTTGTGTACTTTTAAGTATTTTTACTCATTTTGTGTACTTTTAAGTATTTTAACTCATTTAAACAACTGTTAAGTACTTTAAACTTTTTAAATATTTTTACTCAAATTGTAGATTGGTCATTTTAGTTTATGTGTGTGTGTGTGTGTGTGTGTGTGTGTGTGTGTGTGTGTGTGTGTGTGTGTGTGTGTGTGTGTGTGTGTGTGTGTGTGTGTGTGCGCGCGCGCATTACAGATATACTGTAGCCAATCCTCAAGGACCCCTGGGGGTCCCCGGACCGCACTTTGAAAAACCAAGCCAGAACCCCATTCAGTGGCTCGCAGCGCGAGGCGTTGTGAGCTATGGAGAGCTTGTAGATCTGCCATCTTGCAACAGCTGCTACAAATGTAGCTAATCAAGAGATCCACACACCCAAGCCCCCAGAACCCAGTGGTTGCATTGAAGCGCATTGGACATGCTGGCCATTCATAGGTACTGCAGCTTAAAACGGCCTGGGGCCACTGTACACGAACGAGCGAGAACGGTTTCGACCAATGGGCTCGACTCACGAGCTTGCGCACAGGGCTGCGCAACGAGGTGACGCAAAACGCATCACCTCTGTGACGCAAAACGCATCACCTCTGTGACGCAAAACGCATCACCGAGGTGACGCAAAACGCATCACCGAGGTGACGCAAAACGCATCACCTCTGTGACGCAAAACGCATCACCTCTGTGACGCAAAACGCATCACCTCTGTGACGCAAAACGCATCACCTCTGTGACGCAAAACGCATCACCTCTGTGACGCAAAACGCATCACCGTGGTGACGCAAAACGCATCACAGAGGTGACGCAAAACGCATCACAGAGGTGACGCAAAACGCATCACGAGGTGACGTAAAACGCATCACCGAGGTGACGCAAAACGCATCACTGATGTGACGCAAAACGTGACGCAGAAGCCCCAAATATTTTTTTACGCTATGCACACACCTAGCTAGCACAATGACAATGACAAAATTCTCTGTTGAAGCGCACATGCAATTCAATGGCTATACCGTATGTCCGAACGAATGACTATAGCGGAAAAAGCACAAGTCAAATGCGATTCTTTTTCCCACTGTGAGTGGCCCGAGACATTGAGGTACAACGTGTGCGATTTTGGTGTTGGTACGATCAAAAACGTGGTTATAAGAGCGAGTTAGTTAGAGTTCTGTTTCTAATCATCTTCGTGGCCAAATGTATTAATCAATTAACATGGATGCAAATGGAACTCCATTTGTTAAGTCCTGTCACTCAGAGGACCGTAGTTGACATTCTGTATGTCATGCGGGAAGAATATTAAAGAAGTATGGCGGATTACAATAAGTGTTTTGCCATTGGCATGGCAGGCACACTTATTGAGACATTTAGACACATAATAGCAGTAATTCTCAAACTTTTTCAAGTCAAGGACCCCCAAATGTATTTGGCCGCGGACCCCCCATGTGAGAAGGGTATTCACCAATGGAAACTGTACTTTCCTGCTAATAAAGTATTCAATCAATCAATCAATCAATCAACAATACTTGTACTATTCTAAAGTAGCTACACATTACAAAGCACACTGGTGTAGAGGGAGAAGGAAGGGACAGAGGGCCCCTGGTGTAGAGGGAGAAGGAAGGGACAGAGGGCCCCTGGTGTAGAGGGAGAAGGGACAGAGGGCCCCTGGTGTAGAGGGAGAAAGGACAGAGGGCCCCTGGTGTAGAGGGAGAAGGAAGGGACAGAGGGCCCCTGGTGTAGAGAGAGAGAGAAGGGACAGAGGGCCCCTGGTGTAGAGGGAGAAGGAAGGGACAGAGGGCCCCTGGTGTAGAGGGAGAAGGAAGGGACAGAGGGCCCCTGGTGTAGAGAGAGAGAAGGGACAGAGGGCCCCTGGTGTAGAGAGAGAGGGAAGGGACAGAGGGCCCCTGGTGTAGAGGGAGAGAAGGGACAGAGGGCCCCTGGTGTAGAGGGAGAAGGAAGGGACAGAGGGCCCCTGGTGTAGAGGGAGAAGGAAGGGACAGAGGGCCCCTGGTGTAGAGGGAGAAGGAAAGGACAGAGGGCCCCTGGTGTAGAGGGAGAAAAGTGACAGAGGGCCCCTGGTGTAGAGGGAGAGAAGGGACATAGGGCCCCTGGTGTAGAGAGAGAGAAGGGGCAGAGGGCCCCTGGTGTAGAGGGAGAGAAGGGACAGAGGGCCCCTGGTGTAGAGGGAGAGAAGGGACAGCGGGCCCCTGGTGTAGAGGGAGAGAAGGGACAGAGGGCCCCTGGTGTAGAGGGAGAGAAGGGACAGAGGGCCCCTGGTGTAGAGAGAGAGGGAAGGGACAGAGGGCCCCTGGTGTAGAGGGAGAGAAGGGACAGAGGGCCCCTGGTGTAGAGGGAGAAGGAAGGGACAGAGGGATCTCTTACCCCTAAATGTTTTAGGCATGTTTTACCTTTTGTTTTGTTTTTGTTTTAAATAGTTCAAATAGCCGATCTACAAGCTCACAACCCAATCAAAATGTTTTTCTATATAGTAAAAAATAAATATGCCAAAAAAGCCAAAAAGGAACGTATTGACATAATAAATACCTGCCTACACATGTTTCTGTATGTGAAACATGTTAGTCTGACCTACATGTTCTGTGTTCCATGACCCTTGTCATGTGTGTACCATGTGACATAGAGAGGTTACATAAGCAGCTATAAAGTATTGATCCACATCTTAGACACGCTGCACTTTGCATGAACGCTGTTTCACCTTTTAAACTCCTCCCTCTCTCTCACTGTGTCACCTTTTAAACTCCTCCCTCTCTCTCTCACTGTGTCACCTTTTAAACTCCTCCCTCTCTCTCACTGTGTCACCTTTTAAACTCCTCCCTCTCTCTCACTGTGTCACCTTTTAAACTCCTCCCTCTCTCTCACTGTGTCACCTTTTAAACTCCTCCCTCTCTCTCACTGTGTCACCTTTTAAACTCCTCCCTCTCTCTCACTGTGTCACCTTTTAAACTCCTCCCTCTCTCTCACTGTGTCACCTTTTAAACTCCTCCCTCTCTCTCACTGGGTCACCTTTTAAACTCCTCCCTCTCTCTCACTGGGTCACCTTTTAAACTCCTCCCTCTCTCTCACTGTGTCACCTTTTAAACTCCTCCCTCTCTCTCACTGTGTCACCTTTTAAACTCCTCCCTCTCTCTCACTGGGTCACCTTTTAAACTCCTCCCTCTCTCTCACTGTGTCACCTTTTAAACTCCTCCCTCTCTCTCTCACTGTGTCACCTTTTAAACTCCTCCCTCTCTCTCACTGTGTCACCTTTTAAACCCCTCCCTCTCTCTCACTGTGTCACCTTTTAAACTCCTCCCTCTCTCTCACTGTGTCACCTTTTAAACTCCTCCCTCTCTCTCAATGTGTCACCTTTTAAACTCCTCCCTCTCTCTCACTGTGTCACCTTTTAAACTCCTCCCTCTCTCTCACTGTGTCACCTTTTAAACTCCTCCCTCTCTCTCTCACTGTGTCACCTTTTAAACTCCTCCCTCTCTCTCACTGTGTCACCTTTTAAACTCCTCCCTCCCTCTCTCTCACTGTGTCACCTTTTAAACTCCTCCCTCTCTCTCACTGTGTCACCTTTTAAATTCCTCCCTCTCTCACTGTGTCACCTTTTAAACTCCTCCCTCTCTCTCACTGTGTCACCTTTTAAACTCCTCCCTCTCTCTCACTGTGTCACCTTTTAAACTCCTCCCTCTCTCTCACTGTGTCACCTTTTAAACTCCTCCCTCTCTCTCACTGTGTCACCTTTTAAACTGTCACTCTTTGAACTCTCACTCTCTCTCACTGTGGCTCACCTTTTAACTCATTAACACATTGGGTGGCTGAATTTTTTTATATAACAACTTACCGTGGGTGCCAGCATTCTCCCCATTGACTGCGCTTTGCTGTTTAAAGCTCTAGACTCCACGACAAGCAACAGTTTTTTCCTTTTTTTAATCTCTGAACTTGCCTACAATCCCTGTCATTTTAGATTTTTCAACCACTTTAACTATTATCTTATACTTTTGGCATTAAAAAAAAAAATCATGAACATTTTTGCAAATCTTTGAGTGTATATCTTTTAAGATAACATTGTTTTTTGAGTGCCAGAGGTTTTTTAAAACAGGGTACATCCGTCTGTCTGTCTGTCTGTCTGTCTGTCTGGGGACCCCCCAAAATAATCCTCAGCAACAAGTGTGGAACAGGATAGAAAGATAGATACAGGTACGAGTAGAGAGAGTTAAGAAGAATATGAAATATCAAATAAATAAATAAAAATGTAATCATATAAAAATAAGCAGACTTGACAGCCGGACTCGTCTAGAGACTGTTGGATAGAGCACGATTTACACAATTTACACAATTTACACAATTTACACAAACAGTCTGTAAATGCTAAGAGATGTCCTGCTGTGACCCCTATCACTAATTATATGATATAATATATAGTCAGATCATATATATGAGTAATTATATTATAAATATATAGTCAGATCATATATATCACTAATTATATTATATAATATATAGTCAGATCATATATATCACTAATTATATAATATAATATATAGTCAGATCATATATATGAGTGATTATATTATATAATATATAGTCAGATCATATATATCACTAATTATATTATATAATATATAGTCAGATCATATATATCACTAATTATATTATATAATATATAGTCAGATCATATATATCACTAATTATATTATATAATATATAGTCAGATCATATATATGAGTGATTATATTATATAATATATAGTCAGATCATATATATCACTGCCCAGCAGAAATTAAAGGGATACTTCACCCCAAAAGGACATTTTTTCTATGGATTAGAAAAGTCACTCCATGGAGACTTGAATTCATGGATATGTTTTATTTTTTGTCTCATTCCTAAAACAATCATTTAACATTTAATATTTGTTTTATTATATTTTATGTATTTATTGTGTGTTTAATATTTTAATCCTATGCCCGTCCTTTTATGCGTAAATGTTTTATGCAAATGTGTGTCTTTGCCTGGTGTTGAATATTAGGGTGAACACACAGTAAAAATGCAATTAACTCTCAGTTAATTATCAAAGTAACTGAGAGTGTAGAAATGGTCGTATACTCTCAAAAGAGTTAAATATAATAATAATAATAATTGATAAAAGCAGACAGTATAATGTGTGTTTAAACATGTTTAAAGGGGAAGGTTTTATATTTCTGCTCCTGGACTCCAGCACTGATTATGTGTTCCTACGTTTATCACTTAGATAACAAGACCTCACTCTGACTCCACCTTAATCTATGTCTAACAGCTCTGTGCTTCTCAAAGTGGGGTCTGGGGACCCCCAGGGGCCTTGGGGGTCCCCAGCAAAACTGTTTGAAAATAGTTGATTGACAAGCTCACAAACGCATCACCAAAGCCCTGCGCTAGTGAACTCGTCAATCTGCTGTTTTTGAGAGATGTTGACGTGTGAAATGGGACATTCTACATGAAGTACTTTTACTTTTGGTACTTAGTTGTTACTTTTACTTCAGTAAGTACTTCTTCCACAACTGGACAACAGAACGGTTGTGAGGAGAGAGAGAGAGAGAGAGAGAGAGAGAGAGAGAGAGAGAGAGAGAGAGAGAGAGAGAGAGAGAGAGACAGGGGGAGAGAGAGAGAGAGGGGGAGAGGGAGAGGGAGAGAGAGAGAGAGAGAGAGAGAGAGAGCGGTAGAGAGAGAGCGGTAGAGAGACATCTCCATGGTGGGTCATGAATATTACATTCAGCCTCTACAGCCGCGCTGAAAAAGAAACCCTGCCCCCCCATACCCCCCGCCCCCCCCCCCCTCACAACCCCCCTACACACACACCACCTGACCCCCCACTGTGCACCCAGTGTAACAGTAACCACGGACACACACACACACACACACACACACACACACACACACACACACACACACACACACACACACACACACACACACACACACACACACACACACACACACACAGGAATCCATGGATGCATGCACATGCACAGACCCTTACATAGTGCATACAGCACACACACACACACACACACACACACAGGTAGCTGTAATGAATCCACCTGAAAATCCACCTGTAATTAGAAGGTGATAATGAACCAATCCATCAACATGAGACGCTTTCTGGCACACACACACACACACACACACACACACACACACACACACACACACACACACACACACACACACACACACACACACACACACACACACACACACACACACACACACACACACACACACACACACACACACACACACACACACACACACGGCTATGAACAGAATGTAGCAGATTGTTCATTCAGGCTGTTAAACTGTACGTACATACAGTAGCTTACAGAGCTGATAATAAAGCTGATCATATCTGCCTTGTTGAGACACTTTTAACGTCTACTCAGTTTTTAAGTTTTAAGTTGATTCAATATTTAGACATTTGATATTCGTTTTATCATACATACAACTCTCCTATATTCAAAACCCAATGTAAATTCAAACTCTGTTTTAACCATGTTAGACTCATTTAAAACACATTCCTCTTTCAGGTGACTGATGACCAATGGATCGTTGCTGTCCTGTCCGGCAGAATCCAGCTAACGCTTTTGCATTTTTTTCCATAAATCAGTGCTATTGAACACCCTTTACGTCTGTGTGTTGATTAAAAACATAATTTGAACCAATGAAAATTATTAAAAAGTGCTTCTGACAAAACCAGCTAACTCCATTGGATCCTCAAACTTTCTGCTAAACCAGCTAAGTGGGGGTGGAGTTATCTGGTTTTGCTGACTCCAGGCTCCACCCCCTTTTGACCTCCAACCTCATTGTGAGCTTGGAGGTCCATTCAGCTGTTCTTATCAATGATGAACAAAACCTCCTAACTCCACTTTTTCTTTTGTTTTTGTCATTTCCTGAAAAATGAACATTTTGGAGTTAGCTGTTTGCTGCCGGACAGCAGAGATATATAGTTGCATTACAGTTTCATTGAATCTGTATGGTAATAAACACAGGGCCATATTTTCGCCGGTGACTTGCCCATTATCCCTAAACCTCTTTTCCATTTTGTACCATTTTTTAAAAAAAAATCAAATAGTTCAACTAGCCGATCTACATGGACACGTTGTGAGCTTGTAGATCGGCTATTTGAACTATTTGAAAATGTTTTAAAAATAGTAAAAAATGGCAAAGAAGTTCAGGGATAATAATGGGTAAGGCACCAGCCAATCTGGGAACCCAGAACCAAATGAGAAGGAAAAACAGCGCCCTCTGCTGTTTGTACTATCTCACTTTGCTCTGGGACAATGACGACGTAGCACCCGTGCGCAAGGAAACCGGGGTTTTGGTCTGCCTTCAGCGTTTCACTTCCGGTGGTGCCACTATGTTTTCATTCCCACTAACAATATGTCTACACGGAACACTAACACCACTTCTCCCAGAGAACATGGATGGTTTTGGTTATAAGCCCACTTGTTTCTATGATAAAAGAGCAAGTTAAAATGTGAATATCTTTCCGTGGTTTTGTCTGCTCCGCGGACGCTATTGTTAAATTAGTTTCGGTTGGTTTCGAGTGGGGAATGATCGGCGGACAAGTAAATCCCGCCCACTACATTTGATTGGGTAAAGCGCGGCCTGCTTCCTAATCTGAAGGCACGCCCACTTGTAGCCCAGTGTGTACACGTTATGACGAACCTTCACGACAGATTCCAGCGCAGAGCAGAATCTGTTCTTGAGAGATTAGGCACCAGCGTACATAGGGCCCTCACTGTATTCTCCACTAGAGTGTCAGTATGTCAGGATTACTGTGTAATGTGATAAGTTCATATAAAAGAGGATACAATATACAGAAAAACAACTAAAGACTGGGATTCATTTCTGTACACGTCATTAGGCATGAATTATTCATAGTCCAAGTCAACTCAGTTTTATGTATATAGCGCAAATCACAACCAAACGTGTGTGATTATAATTGACATGATAGAGCAGAACTCTTTCATTTACACACATAACCTAACGATCCCTCTCATGGTCAACATCATGGTCCTTTAACCCATTAAGACCGGGAAAGCATCTGTGTCATTTCTTTGGCTATTAAAAAACAGGCAGATCTACAAGCTCATAGTGATGGCACCGAGTGCCGTGCTATGAGCTTGTAGATCTGCTATTTATTTTTTTTTATCGTGAAAATGTGTGCAATTTGGCCGATTCCACAAATGTGGTATAAATCCTAACAGTATGTTGCTATAGTATCAGTGGTTCTCAAACGTTTTCATGTCAAGGACCCCCAAAATGATATATATTTGGCGGCGGATCCCCATCTCAAAATATTTTGTTCCAGGGACCCCCCAGAAGCAAAGATTTGAGTTAAAAAATGTTCGCTTTAAAAATATATATATTCAAAGATTTGCACAAACGTACAGATTTTTCAAAAATAGCAGATCTACAAGCTGCGAAAACTCTCTCAACTGCCCACAACTATGGAACAACCGTTCCATAGATTAAGGACAAATTATGTTTTATTTCTGGAAGTCAAAGAGTTCATGTAACTATGCATAATGTAGCGGGTAGGGCAGGTGTTTTAGGGATAAGGCCGGTGTCTGAAGATAGCGTGAGGACGGTGATCACGCAAAACACTGCAAGATTTTTTCAAAGGTGAGTAAAATAGCTCGTTTTTGCTGACAGTGGCGTGACACTTTCTGAAAAACTCTGGCAGTTAAAGAGTTAACAAGAGCTTGTGACTAAATAATAACTACATTGGATCCATTGGAACACAGGTTATTATTTTTTAACATTTCCTGAAAAGTATGTTTTTTTGTTCCCGTCACAGCGAGTGAAACGGCTCAGTGGGAACACAGATGTATGAGGCAGCATGGCGGTCACTACAGGTCGTTAGTTAAACCCACGTGAACGTTAGTGTACGTTAACGTGCGTTATTACACATTAGTGTGTGCTCACTACAACACAATGACTGTGTGGGTGATCCTGATTGGTCTGAAGACATGTAGAGGTGGTCGGGGGGGGGGGGGAATGGGGGAGGAGGGGTCCCATTTCAAACTAGAAGGCAATAAAGTGAGCTTGTTTAGCACTAACGACCTGAGTAGCTCCTGCTATGGGTCCCCTGTTGGAGATTTGGGCGGGTAGGGGGGGGGGGGGTTCAGTAATTACACTTCAGTCTAAAGTGTCTTAATGCCGATGCAATGCCAACGTTTGTTTGTTTACCTTCCTACCTCCTGCATGAAATAAACACTGCATGACGGATCATTTTCATTATCATATCAGCCATTTGTGTGTGTGTGTGTGTGTGTGTGTGTGTGTGTGTGTGTGTGTGTGTGTGTGTGTGTGTGTGTGTGTGTGTGTGTGTGTGTGTGCCTGTGCCTGTGTGCACGCGTGTGCACATGCGTATAAACGTATATATTATTCTATCATGGTTCCATGGGTTATCATTGTGAGCCATCATCACATCACATGTTCAGAACATTAGCAGAGACACAGAGGAATGCTGTCGGACTCCAAACCCAGACCCAGACTCCTCCAAACCCAGGCCCAGACTCCTCCAAACCCAGGCCCAGACTCCTCCAAACCCAGGCCCAGACTCCTCCAAACCCAGGCCCAGACTCCTCCAAACCCAGACCCAGACTCCTCCAAACCCAGACCCAGACTCCTCCAAACCCAGGCCCAGACTCCTCCAAACCCAGGCCCAGACTCCTCCAAACCCAGGCCCAGACTCCTCCAAACCCAGGCCCAGACTCCTCCAAACCCAGACCCAGACTCCTCCAAACCCAGACCCAGACTCCTCCAAACCCAGGCCCAGACTCCTCCAAACCCAGACCCAGACTCCTCCAAACCCAGACCCAGACTCCTCCAAACCCAGACCCAGACTCCTCCAAACCCAGACCCAGACTCCTCCAAACCCAGGCGCAGGCTCCTCCAAACCCAGGCCCAGACTCCTCCAAACCCAGGCCCAGACTCCTCCAAACCCAGGCCCAGACTCCTCCAAACCCAGACCCAGACTCCTCCAAACCCAGACCCAGACTCCTCCAAACCCAGACCCAGACTCCTCCAAACCCAGACCCAGACTCCTCCAAACCCAGGCCCTGCTTCAAAGCAGTGCACCACCAGGTGTAGAACATTTCGCTCAGATTGCTGAACGTCATGTCAACATCTTATATTTCTTTTAACGAGCACAAATATACAGCCTATACTTACCTAATAGCCCTATGGCAGATGATCCATACACTGCATTTATTTCCATACAGCCACAGAAAACACACTCGATGCATTTTCACAGATAAGTGGGATTCAGTGTTCCGTGTGAAAGGCATGGCGAGAGAGTATGTTTTGCACCCCGTCCGTCCGTCCAATTCAATACAGTACATACAATTCAGTACAGAGTATCTCTATTGTCATGTGATCAACACGGATCTGTCCGATTTTCCATATTCCATATTTTCCATATTCCATCCTGATTGGCTAGGGTTGGCTTCCAAAGTTTGCAGGATTGGTCCGTTTTGGACAAAATGCCTCAAATCATGAACACAGCTTGCGATTTCCGTGAAACTTCACACACACATTCCCACTAGGCCGAGGAAGAAATGCCACCCTTTTGACACTGGCGTCTTATTATAGCGCCACCAGCAGGTCTAATTTAGCAAAACACAATTTTTGCCACAAAATGCCTCAAATCATGAATGCAGTGTCCGATTACCGTGCAAGGCCTAAGAAGAAATGGCACCCTTTTCACATTGGCCTCTTATAGCGCCACCAGGAGGCCACAATAACCTACCTGACCTGGCGGAGACCTGTGCTCCGAGGAGCACTTTTTTTCTAGTTTATTGTGTGACTTTGGGTCAGATCTTCACGTGTATTTGGTCACATATCTCTATTCACACAGACATTCTCTGTATCTCTGTACATGATGGGATGACATACTGTAAACACATGTAAACGTCCTTCAATTAATGAACTAATGTGGGATTAGGATCCCACACTAACATACTGTAATGCTGCCAAGAAGATGAATCTTCTATGGATGTGTATGGATTATAATACATAGAATATTATAATATCCTGCTGTAGCCTATTGTAGCCTGATATTACAGCGATCCAATGCACTTCAGGTTTTTTTTTTTTCTTCTTCATTTCATTTGAATACTCTTTCAAAGTTTTGTCTAGCCAGCCAGCCAGCCAGCCAGCCAGCCAGCCAGCCAGCCAGCCAGCCAGCCAGTCAGTCAGTCAGTCAGTCAGTCAGTCAGTCAGTCAGTCATCTGTTAGCACCTATCCCTTAGTTATAAAAAATAGTGTAAACACATCTTTAAATGGAATTAAGAAATAGTGGAAATAATTTTAAATCCGAGGGTATGCGGTTACCATGACTCAGAGAATTGACGCCTCTGCCCTGCACAGTCAAATAGAAATCACAAACCCTTAAAAACAGAAATAGTCTATGTAAGTTTAATTACACAGTCAGTGGGGCAAACGCAGTCCCCACCAATATTATTTACGATTCTGTGCCTATCGGTACATAACTCGGACGGCGCTGAGTCGGCCGGTCGTCGCGGGCACTCGCGCCTGGAGGCGCTCGGGCGCGACTCCTTGGCCTCAAGGTCTACTGAGTCGGCGCGCCTCCGTCATGGTCCAAAACTATACTTTATTTTAAATAGAACTCACAAAGCCTTAAATAACATAGATAGTTTATGTAAGTTTAATTAATTGCAAAACATGACACCTCTTATTCAAAACAGATGGCGAATGCACCTTCTCTTTATAGGGCCTACACAGGTAGTACCACAAACTACCTGCGAGGCCTCTTTGAATTGAATCTCATAGTCAGCAGTCAGTCAGTCAGTCAGTCAGTCAGTCAGTCAGTCAGTCAGTCAGTCAGTCAGTCAGTCAGTCAGTCAGTAGCGGTGCTTCTAGGTGTAGGATGGATTAAGTGTGTTCAGGAGGCTCATAGGGTGTAGCTCCGGTGTCTCTGATCAGAGAGGCTGTGCTCAGTGCTGCTATCTCCACAGCGTGCCCCCGAGGCCTGTGATTTCACACGGATTAGCTCACAAAGTCCCCTAATCTCTCCCCGAAGCTCTCATTCTATTGATGGCTATCTCACTGCGTGCACACTGCGCACACACAACACAAAAACACACACACACAGATGTGCATGCCTGCATGCATGCGTGCACATTCACTTGTAAACGTGCACACGACGCGGACGCTCATGCATACACTTGCACACATCACTGGACGTACACACACACACACACATGCACACACGCACACACAGTACAGAAAAGATATGGAGCGATCAAATAACACAATACATTCCCCACCTGTCGGCTGGCTTAGGTACAAGTGTTACAAATGAACCCAAATTTACTATGTCAGACTGACAGACAGACAGACAGACAGACAGACAGACAGACAGACAGACAGACAGACAGACAGACAGACAGACAGAAAAAGCCTCATTAAACAGACATGTAATAAAGAATGGTTCACATGTTGTTTCACACAGAGATGTGAAAACAATTACAGCGTCCGCAGTAGCGCCGGGAGTCTCCTAATTGTAGAATTTATGAACACGAAAGCGGCGTTGGCGTTCTAAAGCCCCCTCCTCCTCTGAAAACACTAATAACTTGTAGCCCCCATTAACCCAGCCAACCCGGGAACGCATCTGTGTCATTTCAGATCGTTAGCTATGGCCTATAAACATTATTTTATACTTTGGCTAATCAGAAATAGCAGATATACCGAGTGCAATTTTTATTTTATTTTTGTGATTATTTTTTGCAAATCTTTGAATATATATATATTTTTTTTTATTCAAATCTTTGCTTCTGGGGGTCCCTGGAACAAAACCTTTTCATGTCAAGGACCCCCAAAATGATATGTATTTGGCCACGGACCCCCACAGGAGCAAAGATTTAAAGAGTTAAAAATGTTCGCTTAAAAAAAAAAAAAAAGAATAATAATAGCTTATATTCCAAGAGTTGCACACATTTTTCAAGATTTCATTCAAAAATAGCAGATCTACAAGCTCATAGCGCGGCACTCGGTGCCGCGCTACGAGCTTGTAGATCTGCTATTTTTGAATAGCCACAAAGTATAAAATATAAAACGACACACATGCGTTCCTTCCCGGGTCCGGTGTGTTAAGTGTTGTGAATACTTCAGGCCCGGGTAGCAAATGGCGGAACACAGACATGTAATTGAATCAGCCGCGGCCCCCCCCGGGAGGCGGACCGCCATCGTAACCACATCACAGCCGTAAGCATCTTGATTTTATCAGAATGATAGAAAATGACAAGTGAACTCGACGTGAACCAGGGAGTCGGGGAGGAATCCCACTATTGGCATTTCTTAATCTAAGCAGAGCGGAGCCAAGGAAATCAATACTTTATTTTTCCAGCCGCGCTGCTGCTTCTTTTCTCCCCGTAGAGTCTCTACCAGTGGTGGAAAAAATACTCAAATGTCTTACTTTAAGTAAAAGTATCAATACTGCAGTGTAGAAAGTACTCTGTTACAAATAAAAGTCCGGAATTAAAAAATTTACTTGAGGAAAAGTACGAAAGTGTTGGTGTCAGAATGTACTTAAAGCACCAAAAGTATAAGTACTAAAATGTTTGAAAATAGCAGATCTACGAGCTCACAGCGCGTCGCATCGCGACGCGCTGTGAGCTTGTAGATCTGCTATTTTCAAATAGCCTAGGTATAAAATAGGCTAAAGTGGTTAATGTATGTTTTATAATATAATAATTTTATATCTGCAAGTAACTAGTAACTAAATAAATGTAGTGGAGTAAAAGTACAATATTTGGATCCGAGATGTAGTGGAGTAGAAGTAAAAGTATTGGAAATTGGACATACTCAAGTAAAGTACAAATACCAAAAGATTGAACTTAAGTACAGTACTTAAGTAAATGTACTTAGTTACTTTACACCACTGCTACAGAGGTCTCTACAGAGTCCTGGAGAGAAACGGAGAGAAGAAGCTCCAGAAACAACGGCTCCGCCCGGTAAGGACGCCACGCTGCCGGCAGCCTGCAGGACGAGAGGAAAGACAAAAACGATGCTCCACATGGATAGGGTTACGATCGGGGGAACCGGAGGAAGAGGAAGAACCGGATCCAGCGTTGAGGAACCAGGAAATCCACTTCCATCACACACTTGGAACCGATTCCGGAAGCTTTTTTTTTTTTTTTTTTCCACGCTGTCAGAGCTGGAACGTGGAGGGCGGGGGGTGTGTGGGGGGGGGGGGGGGGAGATTCACTCCCAATTTTCCACCGTAATCTAAAGACTCACCTCCTCACACTCTACCTCAGCCCCGTAGCACGTCACTGACCTCTGACCCAGGGTTGATTTCCTCGACTAAAACTGTGACGAAAAATGTTCGTCGACTTCCTTTTTCTCACTGACAAAAACTAAATAAAAAGCTAAGCTCTGATGACTAAAACTGAGACTAAATATATTGACAATTTCATCAACAAATAAAAACTAGACTAAAATGTTAGTGAGGGATCTAGTGGAGAGAGATCCAGTAGAACTAAAAGACAAGTCGTTTTATTCTTGATTGCGCTCGGGTGTTGCACTCTGAAAATAGCAGATCTACAAGCTCACAACGCGTCGCGCTGCGACGCGTTGTGAGCTTGTAGATCTGCTATTTTCAGCATGCAACCAAGTGTAAAATCAGCCATTACGACATCAAGGCACCGCCGAAATACACTTTAGTCGACTAAATCAACTGTAGATTTAGTCGACTATAATCTTATGATATTTAGTCGACTAAAACTACACAAAAACTAAAACATTTCAGGTGACTAAAATATGACTAAAACTAAATGGAATTTTATTCAAAAGACGTTGACTAAAACTGAATCAAAATGTGCTGTCAAAATCAACACTGCACTGACCTAGATATGACCACCATGCACTTTACATATATATAATAACATATAATACACATACTGTATATTCCTTGGTCATTCATTCTCATGTTTATTGTCTCCGCCAGGCCGACAGGCATGGCAAAAAAAACTTTTCCCTGCACTTTTCACATCTGCCTTTTATAGCGCCACCGGGAGGCTGACTTCAGATTTTATCCAAATTTCACGCAAATCTGTACACATGATCTCTATAGTCATGTGATCAAGACGGATCTGTTGGATTTTTCCTATTCCCTCCTGATTGGCTAAGATTGACATCTAAACTTTGCAGAAGTGGCCCGTTTTGAATAAAATCCCGCACATCATGAAAGCAGCGTCCAATTGCAATGAAACTTTGCACGCACATTCGCACTACGTTGAGGAACAAATGCCACCCTTTTAAAATCGCCCTATTATAGCACCACCAGGAGGCAGATTTTTGCTAAACTATTTGTTATATATTACTCCAACAAATTTTGTCCAAACATTATGCAAATCGGTGCACATTATCTCTATAGTCATGTGATCAAGATGGATCTGTCCGATTTTTCATATTCCATCCTGATTGGCGAATTCCGAACATTGCTGACCCACAATAACCTACCTGACCTGGCGGAGACCTGTGCTCCGAGGAGCACTTTTTCTAGTTTGATTTTTTCTTTTTAACACAATGTTAAAATGTAATGTACATGCTATTTAGACTGATGCTAGGTTCATTAACTAACCTGGTATCCAAAAGTTTCAATGTAGAGATGATTATTTTGATGTTTAGACTGATGCTAAGTTCATTGTTTACCTGTGATCCCAGTTTACTGAGACACTACACTGTCTCTACATTCTATGTTCTACTGTAAGTCACTCTGGATAAAGAGAGTCTGATAAATGACTACATTGTCCTGTCCTGCTTCAAACTGCTAATAAAGTACACAATCAATCAATCATCAATCAATCAAAAGGAGTTTGCCACGAACCAGAGACAGTGATAGAATGCGGAGCGAGGGCTCTGATAGCTAAGTGGTTAAAGTGCAAAACACATACAGTAGGCTCTCAGTCTGATGCCTGACAGCGAGTTCTGGGTTCGATTCCCGAGCCCGGCAGACCTGTGAGTCACTCCCCGACTCTCTCTCCCTCTACCCTGTCTCTCTACACTGTACACACCTATTAATATAAGGCAGAAAAATACCCACAAATATATGAAAACATTAATGCAGAGAGAGGGGGGGGGGGGGGGTAAAAACAAAGAAGGACTTCTTTCAGCTCAAACAGGTTCCATTACCATCCAGTCACATTATTGGACTGAACCATGCAGCAGAACCAAGGTGCTGACACGCCCTGATTACCTCATCACTCCTACAGGGGGGGGGGGGGGGTCACCCAAAGGACAGGAACACAACAGGGCCTTCCTGAGGGTCCCGCCACCCCCCCCCCTGTGGGCCCCCTGTGTGTGTGTGTGTGTGTGCCCACCCAGTCCACAGGATGGGAGACCACCTCCCTAATACACACACGCACGCACACACACACACACACACACACACACACACACACACACACACACACACACACACACCACACACACACACACACACACACACACACACACACACACACACACACACACACACACACACACACACACACACACACACACACACACACACACACCTTTCCCTTTCCTGCTCTCTCTTTGTGGAGGGGGGGGGAGTTCCTTCAACGCTCAATGTTTTCTGGACAAGAACAGAGAAATGTAACCCTGACTGCTCCCTCTACATCTCTCCTCCTTTCTCTCTCTCTCCATCCCTCCCTCCCTCCCTCCCTCCCTCCCTCCCTCACCCCCTCCACCCTCTCTCTCTCTCTCTCTCTCTCTCTCTCTCTCTCTCTCTCATGTAATTTGGAACAACTGCAGGTTAAACAGACCCTGCTAATTCACTGCTAGTGCTTTTATCACTCCAGAC
>NC_137613.1:1584642-1610017 GCF_963280865.1 Gymnoscopelus braueri | reverse complement strand
GTTAAACAACTAAAAATGGGTCTGGTCTTCAAAATTGTAAATGCTGATTTGCCCGAAATGCCCCCTATACCCGCATATCTGTATAATTACCTCGAAAAAGTTAGTGACACCCACAGCCACGAAACTAAAGGGAGCGTAAACAACAATCTGGTACCACCCACCCATAAAACAAACATGGACAAATTCTCCTTCTACAGCAAAGCCACCAAGGTATGGAAT
Organism: Gymnoscopelus braueri; assembly: GCF_963280865.1. NCBI lineage: Eukaryota > Metazoa > Chordata > Actinopteri > Myctophiformes > Myctophidae > Gymnoscopelus > Gymnoscopelus braueri. The sequence goes on along the minus strand of NC_137613.1, from coordinate 1,609,798 downwards.
AGTCTAACCCCATCCCTCAAAAAATGCAGTTCGTTGGGCTCATTCAAAACAGCCCTAAAAAGAGGAGGCCCCCCTCCCCTTTTTTTGTATATATTCTTTTTTCATGCTTTTTTTTTACATAGTGGTATTTTTTCTCTGTATTTTTATGTTGATTTGAACTGTTTGGTTGCTACTATATATGTCTATGAAATTAATTCAAGGACCCCAACGGAAACAAGTCCGCAAGGACTTTTTTGGTCGGACCTTTTAGATAAAAGTATTATAAATGTAACTGTGTTGTTTTACATTCTTTTGCCTAATAAAAATTCAATCAATCAATCAAATGTAATAATGACCTTTCCTGAAAAGTTTATAATTTGGACATAGTTGGTTTCTGCCTGACAGTAGATTTACAAAACACTTTACAGAAAAACAAGCACAAAGTTATAATAACCAGACTCACTCACACACACACACACACACACACACACACACACACACACACACACACACACACACACACACACACACACACACACACACACACACACACACACACACACACACACACACACACACACACACACACAGGCCTCTCAGTGCAACCAGCTCTGTTCTCCTCATTGTCTCCTCCTCAGAACCACAGATAATAGATTAGAGGAGGGGGCGGACCAGACAAGCTGCTACAGGGCAGGAATGAGAATGCTGGACGTTATAGAAAGACCCCCGCCCGCCCCGCCCCGCCCCACCCGGCCCTCCATCAGACGTCCATTCAGCAGTAGAGAGGAGGGTCTGTACGGACGCATGTCCAGCCTATTAATGAACGCACAAAAAGAGCCGTTTCCAAGATTTATGGACGACTGATGTTTCTGTCTGTGTGCACAACGCATGGCGCGGGGGGGGGGGGGTGGGGGGGGGGCACGTTAACCCTGAGCTTGTATCTTGTATCTCTATCTGCTATTTTATCTCTTGTTATCAGAACATTGTCCTCTGGTCTGTTCCACCCAGAGGACAACAACACTCTGTAATTAATAAACACACTACAAAACACTATAAAACACTATAAAACATCACAACTGGAGGGATGCAGAGAGAGCCTTTTCTGCTTTGCATCAAATCCTTCTTCATGCGTTTTACAGAAACATCTCTTATGTAACATGTGTCTGAGCTGAGGCATGTTGTCTCATATGTAACATGTGTCTGAGCTGAGGCATGTTGTCTCATATGTAACATGTGTCTGAGCTGAGGCATGCTGTCTCATATGTAACATGTGTCTGAGCTGAGGCATGTTGTCTCATATGTAACATGTGTCTGAGCTGAGGCATGTTGTCTCATATGTAACATGTGTCTGAGCTGAGGCATGTTGTCTCATATGTAACATGTGTCTGAGCTGAGGCATGTTGTCTCATATGTAACATGTGTCTGAGCTGAGGCATGTTATCACTGGCTCTGTGTTGGAAAGTCACAAAAACTAAAGTGTATTTTTCAATACTTTGTATGTATACTAACTCTATTGCATCTCAGAGGCAAACATTATACTTTTTATACTCCAATACAATTATTTGATAACTTGTTTGAACAGCTTGTATCAACTATTTTGACACATTGTTTGGAAACCTTTGAACAAACTTGTGAAATGGGCAATCTGCATAATATGAGCACTGTTACAGAGAGAGAGAGAGAGAGAGAGAGAGAGAGAGAGAGAGAGAGAGAGAGAGAGAGAGAGAGAGAGAGAGAGAGAGAGCGACAGAAAGAGAGAGAGAGAGAGAGAGAGAGAAAGAGAGAGAGAGAGAGAGAGAGAGAAAGGCCGGGGCGAGACAGCAGACCCTCTCATTAAGCAGCTCCAGATGTGTGCCAGATGTTTTGACGGTCTCTCCTAAGACCCTCTCTCTCTCTCTCTCTCTCTCTCTAGTCTGTATGAAGCCCGATCGCCCTCCTATGCCACGTTGTTGACGCTACCTAGCTACCTAGCCTAGAACCTGGTTGGATCAATGTATGAAACACAGTTTACCATGTGAGGTGTGTGTGTGTGTGTGTGTGTGTGTGTGTGTGTGTGTGTGTGTGTGTGTGTGTGTGTGTGTGTAGGAGACTCCCGGTGATGTGAGTGAACTGTGTATGAACCATAGGAGGAGTCACTCAGGGGTCTGCAACACTATGGGGGTAAAACGCACATCCCATCCATCATACAGGCCCCCCATCATACAGGCTGTAGCCCCCATCATACAGGCTGTAGCCCCCCATCATACAGCCCCCCATCATACAGGCTGTAGCCCCCATCATACAGGCTGTAGCCCCCCATCATACAGCCCCCCATCGTACAGGCTGTAGCCCCCATCATAGAGGCTGTAGCCCCCCATCATACAGCCCCCCATCGTACAGGCTGTAGCCCCCATCATACAGGCTGTAGTCCCCCATCGTACAGGCTGTAGCCCCCATCATAGAGGCTGTAGCCCCCCATCATACAGCCCCCCATCATACAGGCTGTAGCCCCCATCATACAGGCTGTAGTCCCCCATCATACAGGCTGTAGTCCCCCATCATACAGGCTGTAGCCCCATCATACAGACTGTAGCCCGCCATCATACAGCCTCCATCATACAGGCTGTAGCCCCCCATCATACAGGCTGTAGCCCCCCATCATACAGACTACAGCCCCATCATACCTGTGTTACGCTACCGTGGGACTTGTCGTACATATGCACGGATTTTCGGGTTTTCTAGGCTCCGTGCAACGTATACTAAGTTGTGTGAGATCAGGCTGATACAGGCTACAGCCCCCCATCACAAAGCCCCCCCGACACAATGGACTACGTCTCACACGTTCCACCATCGGAACTAAAACAGAAGTTCTCAAACTACTGTCAGTGAACAAGGAAAGACTGCTTTCATGTATTATGCTCCACACAAATGGAACAAACTTCAGGACTCTCTGAAACTAGAGCGATTAGTCTCAGTAGAATTATTTAGGGTACTTCTTGAGGACACATTGCATAGTAACTGCACCCGTTTCATGTAACACTATATTTATTTGTATCTGTGATGATCGTAATTTGATTCAAATGTTTGTTATGGTTTTTCATTATGTATGTATTTCATTTGTTTTAAATGCTGTTATCTCCCCTGAATAAATAAAGGAAAAAGAAAGAAAGAAAGAAACTTTATTGTGCCAAGAACCCCTAAATTGATGTCTATATCCACACGTTTCCTATAGGGCATTATGGGCATCACTTCCTGTCCATTTGATCAGGTATCAGGGATCAAATCGTCAGGAAGTGATGCCCACAATGCCCTAGGAAACTCTTTGGTACTTGGTTGAGTTTTTTTTTAGATTTGTGTTTATTGTATTTAGAAAAGCCTGATTGTGACATCAGGCAAAACTAAATAAACATAACATTATGCTCGGGTGTCTCGCGGCGAAAATAGCCCGACAGCTACAAGCTCCTATAGCTTGTAGCTGTCGTACGATGTATATGAAGGGTTAATAACGCCCCCCCCCCATTTTCTCCCCTCACTCAACCTCTCCTCCTCCCCCTCACCTCTACTTGACTCAGAACAGGCTGTCCACGCACACACACACACACACACACACACACACACACACACACACACACACACACACACACACACACACACACACAGAACAACACATGGAAGCTATAATGTGGACATAATGTATGAGGACATGTTAACCACATGAACCCCTAGCCTCCCTCTGCACTGTATTGTATCTCTATTCAGTGTGTAATAGTGATGAAGTTCCTCCCTCCCATTGGCTCCTCCCTCCCGTTGGCTCCTCCTCCCTCCCGTTGGCTCCTCCTCCCTCCCGTTGACTCCTCCCTCCCGTCGGCGTTCCAAGGATGTATGTTCCGTGCAGTGGTGGAAAAAGTACTCAAATGTTTTACTTAAGTAAAAGTATCAATACTGCAATGCAGAAGTACTCTGTTACAAGTGAATGTCTGGAATTCAAAATTTACTTGAGTAAAAGTACAAAAGTATTGGTATCAAAATGTACTTAAAGTACCAAAAGTAAAAGTACTAATCTGTTTGAAAATAGCAGATCTACAAGCTCACAACGCGTCGCATTGTGAGCTTGTAGATCGGCTATTTTCAAATAGCCTAGGTATAAAATAGGGCTAAAGTGGTTTTATAATGTAATAATTTATAGCTGAAAAGTAACTAGTAACTTAAGTTTTCAAATAATTGTAGTGGAGTAAAAGTACAATGTTTGCCTCTGAGATGTAGTGGAGTAGAAGTAAAACTACTGATAATTGGAAACACTCCAGTAAAGTAAAAGTACCTCAAAATTGTACTTAAGTACAGTACTTAAGTAAAAGTACTCGTTACTTTACACCACTGGTTCCGTGTCTACAGCTTGGGTCCACTGTTGTGCATAACATTCCTTGAGAAGTTGTATTTTATTGTTGTGCTTTGTTCTCATATCCAGGTTTCATCACTCTGTGGTTCTCCAGGTCCATGATGTCTGGCCCTGGACGTTGTGTGACTCTGTGTCATGCTTTCCAATCACACCGCACTCTAGATGCCTAGGTGCCTTTTAGATGGCCTTTTTAAAACTTTTAAATGTAATAATATTAGATGTATGTTTATTCTACTCGTTTATTTAAAGGACCCCAATGGAAACAAGCCATAGTGCTATATATACAATACTATGCAAATAAACCAGTAGAATACGAAATGGAAAATAAAAATCACACCCTGTGTGAAGTGGGCAGTGTCTTGCTAGCTAATCACAATACTGAATGGAGTCAACCAATCATGTACAAAAGATAAATACATTTATTGAAACACTCTTTATGATGGACGAAACCATAACTTTAAAAAAACTAATTTATAGTTTTTTTAAAGTTATGGTTTCTTATATAGGGCTATGCACATGTGTCATGTGACACTGGCCAATCACAGTCCTGAATAGATTGTGATTGGCCAATCACAGCGCAGGATAATTGTACAAATTTCTAAACCTCACTTATAGGGGCGGTTTCACTGCCCAAGATAATTGTACAAATTTCCAAACCTCACTTATAGGGGCGGTTTCACCGCCCAAAAATATGTACAGTTACAGTAAACACTTCAATTAAACTTCCATTCATAGGACAATCATCCAGAAGAGAAAGGGGGGAAATAATAAGTGTTAAAAGCAGCAGCAAACAGAATGGTGTTTTAAAAGGCCATTTAAAGGGCACTTTGGATAGAGTGCGGTGTGATTCCAAAGCACGCATGACGGATCATATTTTTAGATCTTTGGATGGAAGCCCTCTTCCTGTCTGGCGCCCTCTATCTTTCCTGGATGGCCCTTTCCCCTGCTGTAGGGCATGCAGGGCCGCATTAACCGCGGAACTTAGTGGAACTTGTGTTCCACGGCCTGCAGCCTGCAGGGGCCCTGTGTGAATTATGTATTTAAAAAAAAATATATATTATTGTAATTTATTTTAAATTTATATTATTTTATTATAATATTATATATATTATTATTATTATTATTCATAAAAATGTATACATTCGGGCCCTGCTGTGTGAATTATATATATTTAGAAACATGTGTGCTTTAGTTTTAATGTTGCGCGGCAGAACAGATGAAAGCCTCTTGCATACCGTCGCTGGTACTGATGTGTCACTTCTACTTCCTGTAAGTAGACAAAAAAATAAAACTGCTGTCGACTAATCATTACTGGCGGCTCTTATTTTGAAATCCTCCGGTTTTAGGGTAAGTTTGTTTCTGTTAACCAGTATGACTCTGCTATCATGGTCTGTGACAGCAACACAAATAAACAAGAACCATGTCATGTGGATTAAACGCAAGATTTGGGCCAACGTTCCTATTTACGATATGAAAACCAGCTCCTGTGACTTAAGTTTTGTACAAAAACTCTTTGAACCTCCGCAGCATGGTGAGTTCATCTTACGATGAAGATGTGTGCGTGTGCGTGTTTGTTTGAAGTAGGCTTAGGCTGTATCTCACGTGCTGTGTTTGAATAATGTAGCTCACGGTTGTTAATGTCATCTCTGTCTGTCTGTCTGTCTGTCTGTCTGTCTGTCTGTCTTAGTGCTACCATAATGTACACTGTGAAAATCTAAATGACATATTCTTAAAACATTTGTACTGTGCAAATAGCTGAATATGATGGGGTAGTAGGTCTACGCTACTGTATTTTAACATCAGTCATAATGGTGAGCCATAATGTTTTCTGAGGTGGTAAAAAGGTTGAGAACCACTGCGGTAGACTTCAAGAGGTGGGTCTACTTGCATGATTGTCACATGTTTGGTGGGGATCTTTTTACTTGAACTTTTCAAGTACATTTGAGAGCCTGTACTTTTGTACTTTTACTTGAGTAATTAAAAGTGAGTAGTACTTTTCCCATCTGTGCTGAATATTGTTTTCTCAATTCTAAACTTGAATTGTTGAATTTCTTATGAAGAATAAGAAAATAAATATGAAACATTTGTTACCACCATATCACCATATGTCTTGTAGCCTACGACTGTAATGAGTAATGACCATAAAGTACCTCCTTAACTCTTTCACTGCCAAGAGTATTTTCATAAAGTACTCCCCCAGTGCCAGCAATTTGCGTTTTTTTTTATTTTGTAATTTTTCATTCAAATAAATTATCTGATTGGGTTTTTAAACCCATAATACAGTTCTACCAGTAGAGAGCAACAAATCGACACATTGATGACCTCGCTGGCTCACTCGCCCCCTCCCAAACAGGCTCACGTCATATCCGGTCATAACCAGATGTTGACATTTTCGACAATCGTTGATCGGGCTAAATTACGATGTGATACACGACTACGATGACTGATCGTCACCCAGACCAAAGAGAGTAGACGTGGAACCTCTCCGTTCGTTTTTTATACTGTGTGAAAAACCGTGACTTTCCCTATTCTGGCCGAAAATGACCGCGGGAAAAAAATGAGAACCGGAAACGGAATCTGCGTCATGAAACCGGAACCCAATGAGTCTGAAGGAGTCAGGAAGCGAAAGTGATCATGAAAAATAAACAGAATAGCGCGACCACAGTCAAAAGTAAAAACTCGGGATTTCTCGTGCTGGCACGGAGGGTACTCGGGAAAAACTCGGGATATCTCGGGGCGTGGCACTGAGAGAGTTAATAATAAATGTAATTTGTAATGATAGACACTGTAGTTATAGCATAGACTGAAGTTGGAAAGGCTGTGCCCAGTGCCTGTGTCAGCGCCCATCGTGCTGGCGGTGGCACGTGCACCGAACGCACGTGCGTGTGAACGCACCCAATATCGTCCGATTAATGTTGAGGGGGGGCCTTTGATTTGGTGTAGTTCCACGGCCCTGAGGGGCCTTAATCCGGGCCTGCAGGGTTTCTCAAAGTACACGGTGCCGTGGCACCTATAGGGTGTCACAACATAAGTCCAGGGGAATACTTTGATCATTTATCAACATTATTTAACTTTAAACACCTCTATACTCTGTAAAACTGAGCTGACTTGCACCATACTTGGTACACCCCCCCCCCCCCTTTTCTGTATAGGTGTATAATATACCTTTTATTGCTCCTGTATTGATGATTTTTTTGGATTATATTGTATGTCTTAGGAATGAATTGAATACATAGGACCACAATGGAAACAAGCTTTCCTTTTATCCTTTTAGCATTGCTATAATGTGTAGTTGTACTTGCCGTACTGTTTGCAACTTGTTAATAAAGTATCCAATCCATCAATGCATTTTGTCATGCCAAGAAGAGCTCTATAGATGACAACAGGTGGCGCTTAATTATGACATCACTGACCAATCCTTGGCCCATGGCTCTGCTCCTCTCTGTGGAGCTGCTGGCTGACATGGAACTATTTTAGTGTTATTGATTGTACTATTGTAGTATTAGTAGTATTAGATTAGTATTGTATACATTCAGACAGTACAGTGTTAATGTATTTATTGTATTATTAGTATTGTATACATTCAGACAGTCCAGTGTTAATGTATTTATTGTATTATTAGTATTGTATACATTCAGACAGTCCAGTGCACATTGATTTTCAGTCTGGCAGCACATAGTGTAATGAGAGGAAGATGCATTATTCATAGGGTTTGTCAGGGAAGCCGAACACACTGCATGTGACCCACATCTACTGTTACACCATTCTGAAATAACAAGCTACACTACAACACTGACACACAGGCCGAGAGACAGACAGGCGGAGAGACAGACAGGCGGAGAGACAGACAGGTGGAGAGACAGACAGGCAGACAGACAGACAGACGGAGAGACAGACAGGGGGAGAGATAGACAGGCGGAGAGATAGACAGGCGGAGAGACAGACAGGCGGAGAGTCAGACAGGCGGAGAGACAGACAGGCGGAGAGACAGACAGGCGGAGAGACAGACAGGCGGAGAGACAGACAGGCGGAGAGACAGACAGACAGACAGACAGACAGACAGACAGACACACAGACAGACAGAGAGACAGACAGACAAGCGAAAAGACAGACAGACAGACACTGATACTTGAAATAAGCAAGAACGGCGAAGTCATGGAGAAGGAACAATGGATCAGTCTGGAAGTGTGTGTGTGTGTGTGTGTGTGTGTGTGTGTGTGTGTGTGTGTGTGTGTGTGTGTGTGTGTGTGTGTGTGTGTGTGTGTGTGTGTGTGTGTGTGTGTGTGTGTGTGTGTGGACAGACGGTTTCATTACCAGGAACTTTATCCAGAGTTTCCTCCTCAGCTAGAGTTGGATTATGAAATCTGTGTCACACACACGCGCGCACGCACGCACGCACACACGCACACACACACACACACACACACACACACACACACACACACACACACACACACACACACACACACACGTATCTCGAAAGGTTTTGAATAATTTTTAATATTTTTAACACAAATTTTCTCTTTTTGGGGGTCCCTGGCACAAAACATTTTCATGTATAAAGCAGGGCTAAAGTGGTTAATGTACGTTTCATAACATCATAATTTATATTTGAAAAGTAACTAAGTTTTCAAATAATTGTAGTGGAGTAAAAGTACAACATTTGCCTCAGTCTGATGTAGTGGAGTAGAAGTAAAAAGTATAGAAAATGGGAAATACTCCAGTAAAGTAAAAAAAAATCCTCAAAAGTGTACTTAAGTACAGTACTTGAGTAAATGTTCTTAGTTACTTAACACCAGTGGATACAACATGGAGAGATAGTTTGTGGTGGCATGGGGGAGACGTGTGGTTGTCTACTCTCCACCCTCCACAGACCCTCCATACACACACACACACACACACACACACACACACACACACACACACACACACACACACACACACACACACACACACACACACACACACACACACACACACACACACACACACACACACACACACACACACACACACACACACACCCTCCACAGACCCTCCACACACACCCTGAGCTACAGCAGAGGTTATTGTCTCTGACAGACACTGTACAAACAGGGAGAGAGAAAGTGGAATAATGAATACATTGAGAGGAGAGAAAGAGAGAAAAAAAGAAAACAAGCTGTTGAAAAGTGTCTGGCAGACGGAGAGAGAGAGAGAGAGAGAGAGAGAGAGAGAGAGAGAGAGAGAGAGAGAGAGAGAGAGAGAGAGAGAGAGAGAGAGAGAGAGAGACACCAGACTGAGCTCAGCTGAAGCATGACATCTTCAATGAGTGTTAAAGTCACAGAGCTTTAGTCTAAATAACACACACTCTGCTCAAACAAATTAACCCTTTCTATCCGGGGACGCATCTGTGTGTCATTTTAGATTTCTTTGGGGCTATTCAAAAAAATAGCAGACATACAAGCTCATAGCACGGCACAGAGTGCTGTGCTATGAGCTTGTATATCTGCTATTTTTGGAAAAATCGAGATTTTTTTTTTTTTTACAAATCTTTGAATATGACATATTTTTAACTCAAATCTTTGCTTCTGGAGGGGGGGGGTCCCTGGAACAACATATTTTGAGATGGGGGTCTGCAGCGGCCAAATACATACATACATACATACACATTTTGGGGGTCCTTGACATGAAAAAAGTTTGGGAACCACTTATAGAAACAAACGTCTTTTTCAAAACACTGTTAGGATTCAGAAGACATTTGTAGAATCCCCCCAAAAGCAAAGATTCGAGTTTGAGTTTGAGTCGTTTGCTTTAAAAAAATATATATTCAAAGATTTTCAGCCCAACGAAATGTAAAAAGTGACAGAGATGCGTTCCGGGATTGAAGGGGTTAAAGGCGTACTTTGATCCCTTGGTTGTCGGAGCGGGATGCGTGAGCAAAGCGCTCAGAACAATGAAGGGATCAAAGGGTTCCTCTAATTGTTTTGAGCTTTCAAATCAATTAAGCAGATTATTAATTGAAACCTCTTGACTTCCTGTTTTTTATCAGGTCCGACAATCCATCCAAAACAATACGTAAATAATAAAAACTATGGGTTCAACAGTTCATTTAAAGATGGGGTGCTATGATATTTTTCAACCCTAAAACCTGATCATAAGGTATTATTATTATGTAAGGATTTTTTTCAACAAAAAAAAAGTGTACAGAAATGGTTAAAATTATGTTTTTATGTGGACACGCCTCCAGTTCATTAAGTATACCTGGTTCTCACCTTAGCACCTCCTCCACCACCTTAGCACCACCCACCTGTCCTAGTCCCTCCTCCTCCTCATGCCCACACCTGTTGTGTTATGATAATGAGGGGGAGGGTATGGCTTTGTGATGTCACTAAAGCGCTGTTTCTCTATTGGCACGTTTGACCCTCAAGGTTTCAGCCTCCAGGAAGAAACTCCAAAGTCAGAGAAGACATAAAACACCATAAAAACACCACCAGGGGGCTTTATGAAGTTCTATCAACCTCATAGACACATGAAAAACAGAAAAAGTGCGAAAACATGGCACCACCTCTTTAACTAATGGATTCAATAGATTAGAGATGTATCGTCACTGTCGGGCAGAAACCAGCTATCTCCATTTTTCAACGTATTGTTTTCTTTAATATAATAATAATAATATAATATAATGTATTTGGGTAAAGTGATGATAATATAAGGACACATTCAAGTATCATCTGAAAATGTATAAAGTCACCGTACCAACTTTGATGAGGCAGTATTGTGTTGCTTTAAAGACAAATATATGTTTTATATTTTAATATTTTGGACATAACTGGTTACAGCATAACATGAACACGTTTTAGAACTGTGTAATTATCATACCTGACCAAACACGCCTTACATGTCAACCCAGACAATAAAAACTAAACCAGGGGTCTTCAACGTGTTCAGGCCAAGGACCCCCTAGCTGAGAGAGAGATGAAGCAGGGACCCCCTCTAAACAGTATAAAATTGTGTTTCATATTACTTTTTTTGTTTACTTTTTGCCCTCTACACCTATACCTCTTTGCCCAAAATAGCCGATCTACAAGCTCACAACGCCTCGCGCTGCGAGGCGTTGTGAGTTTGTAGATCTGCTATTTTTGGCTAAAGTTCTCCTCAGAAAAGGGATGCTAGGGTTCAAGTGGTTAAGGTAAAAAAAATGTTATCATATCACACAAAGATTTGGCGGACCCCCTGTAGTAACTCTGAGGACCCCCTAGGGGTCCCGGACCCCCTGTTGAAGACCCCTGAACTAAACCAAACGCTAACACTTCCTGTACGCACACAGAGAGACAGACAGACAGACAGACAGACAGACAGACAGACAGACAGACAGACAGACAGACAGACAGACAGACAGACAGAAGGAATGTCAGTGCATAAAGACGAGGAGCGTGTGGAACATTCTCTCTGTCAGATGAAAGCCTTGATAAGCCTGAGTGGGGGGATGGGGAGGGGGGGGGGTCACACACAGGTAAACAGACTGACAGGTGGGATGTTCAGGTAGACCCCCCCTCACCAGATGGGACGGGGGGGGGGGAGGGGGGGAACAGATGGGCAGAGACAGCCTGGCACCAATGACAGACTCCATTAACTGGCATGTTGACACACTCTGCCATGGTGGATGAATTATTTACTTTATTTATTAGTAGTAGAGTATGATGGATTTATTATTTACTTTATTTATTAGTAATAGAGTATGATGGATTTATTATTTACTTTATTTATTAGTAATAGAGTATGATGGATTTATTATTTACTTTATTTATTAGTAGTAGAGTATGATGGATGTATTATTTACTTTATTTATTAGTAGTAGAGTATGATGGATGTATTATTTACTTTATTTATTAGTAATAGAGTATGATGGATTTATTATTTACTTTATTTATTAGTAATAGAGTATGATGGATTTATCATTTACTTTATTTATTAGTAGTAGAGTATGATGGATGTATTATTTACTTTATTTATTAGTAATAGAGTATGATGGATTTATTATTTACTTTATTTATTAGTAATAGAGTATGATGGATTTATTATTTACTTTATTTATTAGTAATAGAGTATGATGGATTTATTATTTACTTTATTTATTAGTAATAGAGTATGGTGGATTTATTATTTACTTTATTTATTAGTAATAGAGTATGATGGATTTATTATTTACTTTATTTATTAGTAATAGAGTATGATGGATTTATTATTTACTTTATTTATTAGTAGTAGAGTATGATGGATTTATTATTTACTTTATTTATTAGTAGTACAGTAGAGGCGTTTGGAAGTAATTATCAGCGTGGAAAGTAACTAAGTGACACTTTTCTCAGCTCCTTCTTTTTGACACCCTAAACTTCTTCTCCACAACATCTCAGAGACAAATATTGTATGTTTTACTCAACAATAATGAGTTACTAGTTACTGTGTAGATTTGTCTGGGATGATGGACCACAACAGACCAGAGAGGAAACTATTCCTCAGTGGGTTCAAGAAGGAATACAAAGGACTAAGAAAGAAAGTAAGAAAGGACTTTGCAGATTTATTAACCCATTAACTCATTCTCTGCCAGACTTATTTCTGGCTGTGTTTGCCCACTGCCAGCGATTTAGTGTTTTTTATAACTTAAAAAAATTCATATATACATATTTTTTTTCATTATGATCGCAAGTCCAATCGTTTCTAAACACACCGGCGATACGTGCCGCTCAGACAACAAACATTCCGATCGGGGCGGAGTCTCTGTCCACTCTAAGAATTATATGTATTTGGCCGTTCCAGGGACCCCCCAGAGGCAAAGATTTGAGTTAAAAATGTCCAAAAAGTATTTGCACAAAATGTTTTTTTTCAAAAATAGCAGATCTACAAGCTCGTAGCACGGCACTCTGTGCCACGCAACAAAGTATAAAATAATGGTTATAGCTCAAATCTATAGCTCAAATCCGTTCCCGGTCTTCATGGGTTAAAATACCCAAACATCTTCACTTTATTCTTCAATTGACAAATAGCAGATCTACAGAACAAGCTCAAGCACATCGAGCGTTGCATCGTGATGCGTTGTGAGCTTTTAAAAAAAGGTTGACAAATTGTGAAGAAACTAAACTGTACATTCACTTTGGTTCTGTACGTGTTTCCATGCCAATACTTTCAGATATTGAACCACAGGCCCTTTACTTGCAATCTGGGAACCCATCGCCAAATGAAAAGGAAAAACAGCGCCCTCTGCTGTTTTTTACTTATTCACTTGGCTCTGGGAGGAGCTCAATGAAGCACCCATGCTCAGGGAAACCAGGTTTTTTGTCTGCCTTCAGCCTTTCACTTCCGGTGGTGCGACTATGTTTTCATTCCCACTAACAATATTTCTACACGGAACACTAACACCACTTCTCTCAAAGAACATGGCTCGTTTTGTTTATAAGCCCACTTGTTTCTATGATGAAAGAGCAATTTAAAATGTTACTAACTTTCCGTGATCTTGTCTGCTTCGAGGACGCTATTGTTAAATGAGTTTCGGTTTGTTTCTAGTGGGGAAGGAACGGCATACACGTAAATCCCGCCCACTACATTTGATTGGGTAAAGCGCGGCCTGCTTCCTGATCTGATAGCACGCCCACTTGTAACCAATGCGCACGGGTCGTCAACACGGCCACCGACAGATTCAAACGCAGAGCAGAATCTGTTCTTGAGAGATTATTTGACTTGTAACAGAGTATTTTTTATAATAATGCTACTTTTCTTCCCCCAATGGCCTTTATTATTTATGACTTTAACAGTATAAAGTATAAATGGATGCTTGTGGTGTAATGATGAGATACTGTGTAAAACATTCAGTCACTATGGTGTGTTAATGCTGCTAATCCTTTAGTAAACAACAACAAGCTAATTAAGGAATGATTTCTGGGGGAATTAAGTGGAAATATGCTTTTCTGTCAAGTGGGAACCTCATATGTCCACTTGCTTTTCTTAATTCAAATTCAAAAATAGGCGATCTACAAGCCCACAACGATTTGACGTGTTTTGAGCTTGTAGATCTCGCCTATTTATGCTATTTTAGCAAAATAAGGCGTTAATTTGCGGGGGGGGGGAAACCCATAAAAAGTTAAAACATGGAGATACATGGCTTTTGCCCGACAAAAAAAAAGATTATAATGGAGTGTGATTCAACGTCTGTTTGCCTTTGTCCTCCTCGCTGGCATTGTTTATATTACGTACGCACGCACGCACGCACGCACGCACGCACGCACACACACACACACACACACACACACACACACACACACACACACACACACACACACACACACACACACACACACACACACACACACACACACACACACACACACACACACACACACACAGTAGTGGTGATGACTGGGTCAGTGCATTCCCCAGAGGATTGTGTTTTATGTGTTTGCGGTGAATAATACTGTATCTACTGTACTTACACTTTGATACACAACCTGTAAAACAGGACCAACCCGACCGCACACCAAACAACACAGCATGTCTGTGTGTCTGTGTCTGTGTGTGTGTGTGTGTGTGTGTGTGTGTGTGTGTGTGTGTGTGTGTGTGTGTGTGTGTGTGTGTGTGTTTCTCTCTCTCTCTAGGGAGGGAGTGTGTGAAGTAAATGAGGCGGTATCATTGGAACACTGGCTACCTTTACCCCCTCTCTCCTCTCATGGTGGTTTCCTGGGTACCAGGAGTTCACACACACACACACACACACACACACACACACACACACACGCACACGCACACAGGCACACACACACACACACACACACACACACACACACACACACACACACACACACACACACACACACACACACACCCCGACGGTAGCGGTCGCTCGCCTCATGTAGCCTCACGCTGACTTCATGTGTCAGGTTGGTGGGGGGAACCAAAGCCTCATGTAGCCTCACGCTGACTTCATGTGTCAGGTTGGTGGGGGGAACCAAAGCCTCATGTAGCCTCACGCTGACTTCATGTGTCAGGTTGGTGGGGGGAACCAAAGCCTCATGTAGCCTCACGCTGACTTCATGTGTCAGGTTGGTGGGGGGAACCAAAGCCTCATGTAGCCTCACACTGACTTCATGTGTCAGGTTGGTGGGGGGAACCAAAGCCTCATGTAGCCTCACACTGACTTCATGTGTCAGGTTGGTGGGGGGAACCAAAGCCTCATGTAGCCTCACACTGACTTCATGTGTCAGGTTGGTGGGGGGAACCAAAGCCTCATGTAGCCTCACACTGACTTCATGTGTTAGGTTGGTGGGGGGAACCAAAGCCTCATGTAGCCTCACACTGACTTCATGTGTCAGGTTGGTGGGGGGAACCAAAGCCTCATGTAGCCTCACACTGACTTCATGTGTCAGGTTGGTGGGGGGAACCAAAGCCTCACCTCTTCATTAAAGGCAGATCAGCTGTTCTTTTGTACACATTATGTCTTTCATTCCTTTGTCTATTGTTCTTTCTATTGTTTCTCGTTTCAACAGGCTCTACCTGTGAGGCGTACTCTATGGAAGGTGACATAATGACACGATGGTGCTGTGATATTTCTTGGTTAAAACAAATACCGTTTTTGTTTGGTTCTGTAACAGTTGAAGCTCTATATTGTGATTTGTTCAGTAACAGGGGTCTCCCTGTCCCTCCTGCTCTTTAATAAACAGAAAATACATTTTCAGGGACACCAGTTTCATTCAATCAGGAGAGAGAACCAATTTATTAGCTTCAATTTTATTGCGTTCCAGTTCCCATTTCTTTGTGTCATCACGTCCAATTGCACTTGTTTATCCTGTATCCTGTATTAGTTCTCTCTCCTGATTGGATTAAAATGGTATCCCGACCTGAACATGGGATTGCAATACTTCCGCATTTACGACTCTACTGGGCACGCTTCTACCGTTTGAAACCCTAGTGCTCATGCTCAGTGCCAAGGGGCCAGCCTGAGATATTTACATTGACTCCAATACGGAAGAGACAGTTCATATGAATGGACTAGTTTCGCTGTTCTACCCCTGCAGGTGTCAGAAAGAATATTCTCTCAATGTAAGCGGATGGGTTTTTGACGAACTTTAGACTTAATTTTCTAACCTTTAATACACATTGTCACCCAGTCGCTAGTTTAAAGTCCCCTTTCAATCATCATAAAAAAAAGGATAATTCCTTTTAACAGGTCGTTCATGAAAGTCCTTGCGGTCTTGTTTCCAATGAGAACCTGTGAGCAATTGGGGTTAAGAGTCTTGCTCAGGGACAAATTTCATATCATCGGCACATATGCTGGGATAGCCTGGAATCGAACCTGGGGCAACCAGGGCCTCTGGTTCCCTAGGCGGGCTCACTAACCACTCAGCTATGGCCGTCATGATATGCGTTTTGCTAAATTATGGTCCCATTTCTTTTAAAATTGACGATAAAGTAGGCTATGCTCTAGGAGGGGGCGGGATGATTTGATTGACAAGCTACCCAAACCAATAGCATTCTTTGGGGATTGTTTTCCGGTTCCTGTTTCCGACGTGCTCTTTGGCATATATTAAAGATGGCGGATTTCAGATTGTTTCGGTCTGTAGAAACCAATTCTTTTTACAGTCTATACTTGGTGCTCAGGTCTTTTTACAGTCTATGCTCGGTGCTCAGGTCTTTTTACAGTCTATACTCGGTGCTCAGGTCTTTTTACAGTCTATACTCGGTGCTCAGGTCTTTTTACAGTCTATACTCGGTGCTCAGGTCTTTTTACAGTCTATACTCGGTGCTCAGGTCTTTTTACAGTCTATACTCGGTGCTCAGGTCTTTTTACAGACAAAAAAAGAACAAAATTCTCAAATCAAGGAGAATGAGGAAGTAGAGCGTTCTTCCGGATGCTTCATGTGCTGGTGAGCAACGGGGCGGTCCGTCCTCTAGATATATTATAACATAGTAACGGGTCCGTCCTCTAGATATATTATAACATAGTAACGGGTCCGTCCTCTAGATATATTATAACATAGTAACGGGGCGGTCCGTCCTCTAGATATATTATAACATAGTAACGGGTCCGTCCTCTAGATATATTATAACATAGTAACGGGGCGGTCCGTCCTCTAGATATATTATAACATAGTAACGGGTCCGTCCTCTAGATATATTATAACATAGTAACGGGGCGGTCCGTCCTCTAGATATATTATAACATAGTAACGGGTCCGTCCTCTAGATATATTATAACATAGTAACGGGTCCGTCCTCTAGATATATTATAACATAGTAAAGGGTCCGTCCTCTAGATATATTATAACATAGTAACGGGGCGGTCCGTCCTCTAGATATATTATAACATAGTAACGGGTCCGTCCTCTAGATATATTATAACATAGTAACGGGTCCGTCCTCTAGATATATTATAACATAGTAAAGGGTCCGTCCTCTAGATATATTATAACATAGTAACGGGGCGGTCCGTCCTCTAGATATATTATAACATAGTAACGGGTCCGTCCTCTAGATATATTATAACATAGTAACGATTCAAACCTGGGGCCAGCTGCAGGAACCACTACAGTACTATAGCCCGACAGTATTTATGTGGCACACACTCTTACTCTTACACACTCTTACCCGGCAACTCACCGGGGCAGCCTATCAGAGAACAGTTGATATGAGGGTGAAACAAACAAACAAAAACATGGAACTGTAAACAAGTTGGAGAAAAAAAAGAAAATAAGTAAATACATGCATGTCTGTCCTTGCTGCCGGGTTACCTACTGGTTCTATTCACACACACACACGCACACGCACACACACACACACACACACACACACACACACACACAGTACCCCAGAGAGGAGGGGTGCCTGGGCTCTGCTCTGCCAGCCGAACACAGAGTCCCCTCAGTGAGGAGGGGGGGGTGGTGGGGGGGGGGGTACCTGCCACATCGTGGCTGTCGGGCAGAGACCTCGTATCTCCATGTTTATATTTTAATTGTTTTATAAATGAATGACTTCATCATACCAGCATGTCACACTAAAGTATTTTAATTTACAAGCTTACAACACGTTGCATCCTAACACGTTGTGAGCTTGTGCATCGGCTATTTTCACTATATTACAAAATAAAATGTGAAAGTTAAAGTGCAAAGTGAAAGTGGTTAAGTGTATAGTAGTGTATAGTAGTGTATAGTAGTGTATACTAGTGTATAGTAGAGTGTATTTATAAACATTTAACCAATGAAAACTATCAACGAGAAGCTTTGCTACAAAATAATTTCTACTTCTTTTTTTTCATTTTCTTGAAAGTGAGGGAGAGAGAGAGAGAGAGAGAGAGAGAGAGAGAGAGAGAGAGAGAGAGAGAGAGAGAGAGAGAGAGAGAGAGAGAGAGAGAGAGAGAGAGTCAGTCCTGGTTAGGGAGGGGTAGGGGGGGGGGTACCTGCCACTGGGACTTGGAACACACCAGAGTGTACCACTGCAAAATGTCAGTTTTAATGGCAGTTAAAATGACACTGTGTCTTTTCACAGTGCAGGCAGCACAGACACACACACACACACACACACACACACACACACACACACACACACACACACACACACACACACACACACACACACACACACACACACACACACACACACACACACACACACACACACACACACAGACAGTCTGTCACAATAATATTGCTGCACAGTCTGGAGGTCAATTATGCTGTGAGAGGAAAACCCACTCCTCATGTGTTACCCTGGCCCCTGGCTCTATGGGGTGGAAACCCTGTATGTCCCTGTGGCCCCTGGCTCTGTGGGGTGGAAACCCTGTATGTCCCTGTGGCCCCTGGCTCTATGGGGTGGAAACCCTGTATGTCCCTGTAGCCCCTGGCTCTATGGGGAGGAAACCCTGTATGTCCCTGTAGCCCCTGGCTCTATGGGGTGGAAACCCTGTATGTCCCTGTGGCCCCTGGCTCTATGGGGTGGAAACCCTGTATGTCCCTGTGGCCCCTGGCTCTGTGGGGTGGAAACCCTGTATGTCCCTGTGGCCCCTGGCTCTGTGGGGTGGAAACCCTGTATGTCCCTGTGGCCCCTGGCTCTGTGGGGTGGAAACCCTGTAAGTCCTTAAACTGTTACCTTTCAGGAAATGGTAAAACTTTTAGAAAAAGTGCTCCTCGGAGCACAAGTCTCCGCCAGGTCAGGTACGTTATGTGGCCTCCTGGTGGCGCTATAATAGGCCAAAGTGAAAAGGGTGCCATTTATTCTCAGGCCTTTCACGGCAATCAGACACTGCATTCATGATTTGAGGCATTTTGTTTCAAAAATGTGTTTTGCTAAATTAGACCTGCTGGTGGCGCTATAACAGGCCAATGTGAAAAAGGGTGGCATTTCTTCCTCGGCCTAGTGGGAATGTGCGTGTGAAATTTCACGGAAATCGCAAGCTGTGTTCATGATTTGAGGCATTTTGTTCAAAACGGACCAATCCTGCAAACTTTGGAAGCCAACCTTAACCAATGAGGATGGAATCTGGAAAATCAGACAGATTCGGGTTGATCACATGACTATAGAGATACTGTGTATCGATTTACTTACTTTAGTTTGGATTAAATCTGTAGGAGTCATGTCAAATAATGGGTTTTGCACAAATCGGCCTCCCGTTGGCGCTATAACAGGCCCATGTGAAAAATGTGGGGCAGAGGTTCTGAATTGGCATCCAGGGAGTGTGTGTGCACAGTTTCGCAGCGAGCGGGCCAACGGTGCCGGAGATTAGCTGGTAACACACGTACAGGACGGACGGACGGACGGACGGACACACGGACGGACGGACGGACAGGGTGCAAAACATACTCTCTCGCCATGCCTTTTGGCCTGGCGGAGACAATAAGCATGTGTTCCATGGATTCAATGCAGCCATTATTTAGTCACAAGCTGTTCACCAAGACCACACACTTCACCTCTTTCAATGTTAAAGTTAGTTTATACAAATAACAAAGAGAACATAACAGATGTGTATACGTTCATAACGCATCACGTATATAAAAATTGGGACCTATGACTCACACATAACCCCGTCACTATGACTCACACATAACCCCGTCACTATGACTCACACATAACCCCGTCACTATGACTCACACATAACCATATACAGAGGCCGGGCGGCGGTCTGTCACACTGACTCACACATAACCCGTCTCATGCCCATACATATATGGAACCTTGGTTCTCCATATATGGGCATAAAAGGGACAAGGATTGACAGATACAGAGATGTCCATATATGGGCATATCGGTCGTATAGGTGTGAGGGCTGGGTAGCGTGTACACACCTATACACCTGATGAGATGTGACCGTGACCCTGAAGTTGAACGACAGCATTAAGCCTGATTTATACTTCACCGTACGGCTGTGTAGCACACCAAAAATAGCTGATCTACAAGCTCACAACACGTTGTGAGCTTCAACTATTGTGTTGAAGCAATAACATATAGATCCACTGTTGTCTGGGATGTTTATCACACACACAAACGCACGCAACACACGCACACGCACGCGCGCACACACACACACACACACACACACACACACACACACACACACACACACACACACACACACACACACACACACACACACACACACACACACACACACACACACACACACACACACACACACACACACACACACACACACACACACACACACACACACACACACACACACACACACACACACACACACATTCTCCTATAACTGTATCTGAACGCTGAAGCCAGATGGAGGCAATCTGGACCCAAACGACTCAAATTGAATCCTCACTCATCCAATCTAGCAGGAAGCCATTATGGATCCGAACACAACAAAACAACATGAATGTGTAGATGGAAGGTTTGTAACTTTAGAACGAGTTACAAGTCCTCTTCTCTTCCTGTGTGTTGGGATCAGGACACTGAGGACCGTCACTCTGTGACACTCTGCAGATTCACTCAATGAACATGATTCATAATGTCATTATGTCATTATCATCTGTCTGGGGACAACACTATGACAGCTGACATGAAACAGAGAGAGGAGAGGAGAGGAGAGGAGAGGAGAGGAGAGGAGAGGAGAGGAGAGGATGAGAGTGTGTTGGAGTGACGCCCACGGGTACAACACCCTATCAGTGGACATCTTACTATCCTGTTTCAAAAACCAACATTAAAGACCAACATGTACAACAGGACCTATAGAGCATCGCAGTTCCTTCCGGGTTCCACCGCAAAATGCATTTTTCCCATTGACATTTCCAAAAATATTTATATCAATTAATTTAAGCCTAGCATCAAGCCATCCAGGGTCTTGGTGAATCATGACCATAAAACGTTTGATTCTGTGATTATTGTTTTTTTGAAAACGGCAAAACAAAGGGTATTTATTAAATATAGTATATCATATAATTAAATATAAAATTTAAAAAAATCACAGAAAAAAACGTTTTATGGTCATGATTCACCAGGACCCTGGATGGCTTGATTCTAGGCTTAAATTAATTGATATAAATATTTTTGGAAATGTCAATGGGAAAAATGCATTGAGTTTTTCCTTCCGGCACCAGGAAAAACCAGGAAGTGGGCGGGAACTGCGATGCTCTATAGTCTTCTTGTTCGCTACCAGAGAGTAGCCTCAGCCCCCCGTGTGTGTGTGTGTGTGTGTGTGTGTGTGTGTGTGTGTGTGTGTGTGTGTGTGTGTGTGTGTGTGTGTGTGTGTGTGTGTGTGTGTGTGTGTGTGTGTGTGTGTGTGTGTGTGTGTGTGTGTGTGTGTGTGGCCTCTAGGCGGGGCTTGTAGAAACCAGCGGGTCACATGACGTTGTGCGGTTTACTCACCCACAGGTGAAGGAGTGCTCCCACTGCTGGACGGCTGCTGCAGGTGCAGCCTGTGCGGGGAGGGGGGCGGCGGGGGGGGCAGCCTGTGCGGGGAGGGGGGCGGGGGGGGGGGCAGCCTGTGCAGGGAGGGGGGCGGCGGGGGGGGGGGGCAGCGGCAGCGAGCTGATGACCGTCGGGAAGAGGAAGGGATAGACCCCGCCCCCGGGCGCCGCGTAGCGCCTCATCTGGACCAGCGGGGGGCTGCTGGCGCTGCGGCGCGGCGGCTGGGAGGCGGCGCGGCTGGCGGTCTTCATCGCGCCGTGCGGTGCCGGCGGTGGGGGGGCGGCGGCGGCGGCGGCGGCGGCGCGGGGGGCGCGGGGGGTCGAATACGAGGACGTGGAAATTAAGAGGAGAAGTGGCTGCGACGCTGCCTCGCGGCCAGCAGGGGGGGCCATCCGTGTTGGGGGCGGGGCGGGGACCCCCTGGACTGAGGTTAGTGTGGTCTGCGTGCGGCGGTGGTGGCGCCCCCCTCAGGCCTCCGGAGACGGTGCATCATGTCGGTACGTCTGTCACTCAGCGCTTCTGAAACACAGCGGAACAACAACATGCTTATTGTAGAGCAGAGGTTCTCAAAGTGGGGTCCGGGGACCCCCAGGGGTCCTTGGGGGGGTTCCAGGGGGTCCCCAGCTAAAGTAGTTAATGTAGCATCACAACCATTTTAACCACTTTATCCATTTATACGTTGGCTATTCAAAAATAGCAGATCTACAAGCTCACATCTGCTGTTTTTGAAAATATTTGCAAAGATATTGAAAATGTTTGGATCATTTTGAATTTTCTTAACACAAATCATCTCTTCTGGGGGTCCCTGACACAAAACCTTTTCAGATGGGGGTCCCTGACACAAAACCTTTTCAGATGGGGGTCCCCGACACAAAACCTTTTCAGATGGGGGTCCCTGACACAAAACCTTTTCAGATGGGGGTCCCTGACACAAAACCTTTTCAGATGGGGGTCCCTGACACAAAACCTTTTCAGATGGGGGTCCCCGACACAAAACCTTTTCAGATGGGGGTCCCCGACACAAAACCTTTTCAGATGGGGGTCCCTGACACAAAACCTTTTCAGATGGGGGTCCGCGGCCAAATACACATCAATTTGGGGGTCCTTGACACGAAAGAGTTTGAGAACCACTGTTGTAGAGAACTGTGGTTCTCAAACTTTTTTATTTCAACGAGAGTGAATAATGGACCCCCTTAACTCTTAGAGTGTACAAATGAAACCAGATGGACCCCCATGACTCTTAGAGTGTACAAATGAACCAAATGGACCCCTTAACTCTAGAGTGTACAAATGAAACCAAATGGACCCCCTTAACTCTTAGAGTGTACAAATGAAACCAGATGGACCCCCATGACTCTTAGAGTGTACAAATGAACCAAATGGACCCCCTTAACTCTTAGAGTGTACAAATGAAACCAGATGGACCCCCATGACTCTTAGAGTGTACAAATGAAACCAAATGGACCCCCTTAACTCTTAGAGTGTACAAATGAAACCAAATGGACCCCCATGACTCTTAGAGTGTACAAATGAACCAAATGGACCCCCTTAACTCTTAGAGTGTACAAATGAAACCAAATGGACCCCCTTAACTCTTAGAGTGTACAAATGAAACCAAATGGACCCCCTTAACTCTGAGAGTGTACACATGAAACCAAATGGACCCCCATGACTCTTAGAGTGTACAAATGAAACCAAATGGACCCCCATAACTCTTAGTATAAAGATTAAACCAAATCGGGTCCATTTGGTTCCGACCTCATTTGCATAAAGCTGAAGTCGGGTCATGATTATGCTAATTCAGATCCAGCGGTTTGTCGTGTCGTATCCAATCACACTCTCCACACATAACATTAAATGAATTCAGAGAGAAACATCTGTCAACACGTTCAATATGTCTGTTTGTACAGAAATACAATCAGCTGCTGTTTACTGTAATGGGAGAGACCATGCTGTAGTGTTATTATAACACACTCCGTCTGTTGATTATTACTACAGTGTTTTATGGATTAAAATCTCCTGCTTCTACATACATACATCATAGTTATACGGTACATACATACATATATATATATATATATACACACAGTAGTGGTGAGTGATAGGGGTGTCGGAAAAAATCGATTCGAATACGAATCGCGATTCTACTGTTGGACGATTCAGAATCGATTCTCATTTTTTTTTAAATCGATTTTCAAAAAAAAAAATTTTTAGGATCTTGGATTTACCTTTGTGTGTTTACATTATTATCAGTTGATAAAACCTTTACAATTATAAAAGCTACATAAATGTACTGTTCTAAATGTGTGTTCTCATGCCAGCAGATTGGAGTAGATCCTGAAATCCTATGTTTTGAATCGAGAATCGTTTTGAATCGAGAATCGTTTGAATCGGAAAAAATCGATACAAATCGGAATCGTGACCCCAAGAATCGGAATCGAATCGATTCGTGAGATAGCAGACGATTCACAGCCCTAGTGAGTGATCATTTGAACACATTCCATCCACGACACAGAAAGGCCATTCCTTCACTCACTCATTCATTCATTCACTCATTCATTCATTCATTCATTCATTCATTCACTCATTCATTCATTCATTCATTCATTCAGCCACTAAGCTAAAGGCCGCTTGTTCTCTGGCGGTAAAATGAGACTCAGTTCACAATGTGTTCAGTTTCATAGCATGTAGCTACAGTATATATGCTAAACCACGTCCTTCCTCACACCCAGATATACTTCAAAGAGAATGCATTAAAGCAGAGAAAGGAAGGAACTGCTTGGGGGGAATAAAAAAACACACACACACACACACACACACACACACACACACACACACACACACACACACACACACACACACACACACACACACACACACACACACACACACACACACACACACACACACACACACACA
>NC_137613.1:1558971-1579442 GCF_963280865.1 Gymnoscopelus braueri | reverse complement strand
AAACACTGCAACCTACATTTCATTATGTGTATGGAGTCATCTTCTGTATGATTCTTTATGCTTCATTTAGGATTGATTTCACCGTGGCTGTTATGACTTCTCCTGTGAATCCCTGTTCATTATTGGATGATGATCTGGACCATTAGCATTAACATTAGCATTAGCGTTAACGTTAGCATTAGCATTAAGATTATCATTAACCAAACAAACAGAGTAATGGATAAAATACAACAATACAACAGATTATCCACACACACTATTTTAGATGTTCCCACCTATTGAAAATGTTTATGTTACGCACGCACGCACGCGCACACACACACACACACACACACACACATAATATACAATATCTGAAATAGGACCATAGTGTTGAAACTGTCCCTAAACATTGCTGGGGACCCCTGGACCCCCCTCAAGGCCTAGGACCCCACTTTGAGAACATCTTGCAGTGTGTGTGTGTGGGGGGGGGGGGGGGTCAGATAGTTACTGTAGCACCCAGACCATCTCTCTCTCTCTCTCTCTCTCTCTCTCTCTCTCTCTCTCTCTCTCTCTCTCTCTCTCTCTCTCTCTCTCTCTCTCTCTCTCTCTCTCTCTCTCTCTCTCTCTCTCTCTCTCTCTCTCTCTCTCTCTCTCTCTCTCTCTCTCTCTCTCTCTCTCTCTCTCTCGCGCAGGGGGGGGGCATTAAGGACAGAGGGGCAACGACGGCCATAAAAATCGTAACACAGGACTTTACTTGCAGCATTTCTACTTTGTGGTATTTCTACTGTATTCTTACTCAAGTAATACAAAATATCAGAGTACATGAGGATATGCACAGAACACTCTATTAAAATGGATCTCTGTAGCGTCGGTGCATCCAGTACAGCTCTCTGCAGCCCAACCATGGTGACTCATAATCCACATGTCCTCTTTCATTACTGTAGGGAGAGGAGAGGAGAGGAGAGGAGAGGAGAGGAGAGGAGAAGAGAAGAGAAGAGAAGAGAAGAGAAGAGAAGAGAGGAGAGGAGAGGAGAGGAGAGGAGAGGAGCGCTTGGCGTTCTGCGATATGGAAATAAGAGAGAGAGCTGATCAAAGCTCTGCTCCCCCCCACGGATGAGCTCTCCTCATCTATCTCTCCAAGGACCCTCGTTGGTTGGTTGGTTCGCCGGCCTGCCTGCCAAGCTCTGCCGCGGCGCCAAGCAAGCGCTCCTCTCCTCTCCTCTCCTCTCCTCTCCTCTAATACACACGTTTCAGCACTCATGCCCAAAACCGCCTCCCCGTCATTAAAATTTCATCCTGACATGAGGCATACATATTCTCCTCAGCTCAGCAGCCCTACAGGAGGAGAGGGGAGGGGAGGAGAGGAGAGGAGAGGAGAGGAGAGGAGAGGAGAGGAGAGGAGAGGAGAGGAGAGGAGAGGAGAGGAGAGGAGAGGAGAGGAGAGGGGAGGAGAGGAGAGGCTGATTGGAGAGGATGGAGATACACATCTGGATGACAGCAGTTTAAAAGAGAGGAGGGGGAGGACGGGGGAGGGAGGAGGGGGGGGGGGGTATTGCAGTGATGGAGACAGTAGCATAGAGGTATCATTTAGATGTTTCACCAGATGAACCACTGTCCCTCACACTGGGAGAGAGAGACAGTATACAGTCTATCTATTGGGGGGGGGGGGAGTCTTGGAACCTCTTGCAACAACAGCTTAAATTGAATACCCTAGTATCTATTGGCCATTTTAGGAATTTATATAATAACCGTGCATTACCTGTATGCAACTGTTTTAACTGATTGCTGTTAACATGCATTTGTTTTAACTGTTTGTGTCAACTCTATTGTTTTTTTCTAATGTTATTTATATGTGTGTAATCTCAGCATCATTGTAAATGAGGGTGTCCCTCAATGATCTCTCTGAGAATCTGGTAGTGAACAGATCCACTTCCGGGTCGCACCATTGAACCATTGAATGAGATACAAGTTGACGCTATAGTTGTCGCAGTTACTCAAAAGGAAGAGCGGAACCCGGATATGAGCTTCAGACGCGCATCGGGCGGTCTTTGCGGTTTTCCCCATAACATTGGAGTGGATGGGACTTCCGATGACTTGTATCTTATGTGTGGATGCACCCAGAGTGTGTGGGTGAAGTTTAAAGGCATACAGACAAACCGGAAGAGTAAAAAAACTGAAGTGGTTTGAGACCTGTAGCATGCTGCTAAATGATAAGACAAAACCCTACACCTTATGTATATTCTTCATTATATATATTTATATTATTATTATTATAATTGTTTTGCTTTAATATATTATGTTAGATTGTAGCACAAGTTGCCAAACAACATTTCACTGCTTGTTTGGCAAATAAGCAGTGAAAATATATTGTCAGCAGATCGTAGCAGAAAACAGAAAACAGAAAAGACACCAGTATTGAGACCTGAGGGACTCCGGTTACCCATATGGGGTTTAAGTGGTTAAAGTAATTTAAATTGTAAAAAGTGCATTACAAATACAACTGAATGCTAGTGTTGCTGTGGTCTATTAGTAATGATAATGTGACTATTTTAAAGCCGTCTTTATGTATTTCTGTGATCTCAGCATGGTTGCATCTCTATGCAATGCTATAGCTTTGTATTATTATTAGTTAGACTAGAGGTTTCACATCTAGGCCCGATCAAAACAAAAGATGCTGCGGCCAAAGATAAAGATGCTGCGGCCAAAAAGAAGGAAAGATGCTGTGGCTAAAATGTAGTTTTATATTAATTGTACAATATGTAAGTACATTGAAGGCGGGGAAAGAAGCAGAAAGTATTAGCCAGAGCACTGATCAACAGTCTGTGGCAAGTTTCGGGGCAAGTGGAGTGATCGTGTGTTGAGCAACCCCGGACGTACTTTTGGAGGTCATTTCAATTATAATAGTAGGATTGTTTTGCTTTAATATATTACGTTAGATTGTAGCACAATTTGCCAAACAACATTTCACTGCTTGTTCTTGAATCTCGATTCTCTAATTTGAATAAAGGACTTGTACAGTATGTGTTCATTATAAAATGAACGTTGTTTTTTTTATTCCTGCTGGGTAAAAGAAATACGATATTTTTTTGTTGTTGCAATGAGCCTTTACTATCATTTGGTACTTTATCACTTTATTCTAGAGTGATTTTGTTTTGTCAATTAATCATGTAGTTTAACCACTTAAACACTAGTCTTCGTGAAAACAGACTTGACAGACACCAAAAAACAGTCGATCTAGAAGCTCAAAATAGCCGATTTACAAGCTCAACATAGCAGATCTACAAGCTCAAAGCGTGCCGGCTATTTTTGGCGAATGTTCCCCCTAGAAAAGGCATGCTGGGGTTCAAGTAATGTATGTTCTGTATTAATAATCTAAATCTGTCAAATACTTGTGGTGGAGCAAAAAAATATATATATATATATATTGTTGCCTCTGAGATTGGAGTAGAAGTGTATCGAAAATGGAAATACTCAAGAAAAGTGAAAGTCTCAACATTGCACTAAATATACTTTCACCAGTGGGACTTGCAGCGGTGTTGAGACAGTAACAACACTAGAGGTTATAAATGAGACATCAGAGCTACAGACAGTACTACACTAGAGGTTATAAATGAGACATCAGAGCTACAGACAGTACTACACTAGAGGTTATAAATGAGACATCAGAGCTACAGACAGTACTACACTAGAGGTTATAAATGAGACATCTACCAGACTGGACTAGAGCTACAGACAGTACTACACTAGAGGTTATAAATGAGACATCTACCAGACTGGACTAGAGCTACAGACAGTACTACACTAGAGGTTATAAATGAGACATCTCCCAGACTGGACCATGAGCTACAGACAGTACTAGAGGTTATAAATGAGACATCTACCAGACTGGACCAGGGCTACAGACAGTACTACACCAGAGGTTATAAATGAGACATCTCCCAGACTGGACCATGAGCTACAGACAGTACTAGAGATCATAAATGAGATGAATAAATCTCCCAGACTGGACCATGAGCTACAGACAGTACTAGAGGTTATAAATTAGATGAATAAATCTCCCAGACTGGACCATGAGCTACAGACAGTACTAGAGAGGTTATAAATGAGCGGAATAAATCTCCCAGACTGGACCATGAGCTACAGACAGTACTATAGGTTATAAATGAGCTGAATAAATCTCCCAGACTGGACCATGAGCTACAGACAGTACTATAGGTTATAAATGAGCTGAATAAATCTCCCAGACTGGACCATGAGCTACAGACAGTACTATAGGTTATAAATGAGCTGAATAAATCTCCCAGACTGGACCATGAGCTACAGACAGTACTATAGGTTATAAATGAGCTGAATAAATCTCCCAGACTGGACCATGAGCTACAGACAGTGCAGACAGTGACAGTTCTGTCTAGCAGCAGGAATAGAATATCTTCCCATGTCGTACCTGCATAAATATGGTTTTTATTTCCAGGATCCTATCGGTGTCCAGTTAAGGATTCTCCATGTTGCTGAGGTCAACTAATGGCCCATGTGGGTCCAGGTGAGAGGCGGAAAACCAACGCTGTCTCACTCCCTAAAGACAAAAACAATGCTGTCTCACTCCCTAAAGAAAAAAACAATGCTGTCTCACTCCCTAAAGAAAAAAACAATGCTGTCTCACTCCCTAAAGAAAAAAACAATGCTGTCTCACTCCCTAAAGAAAAAAACAATGCTGTCTCACTCCCTAAAGAAAAAAACAATGCTGTCTCACTCCCTAAAGAAAAAAACAATGCTGTCTCACTCCCTAAAGACAAAAACAATGCTGTCTCACTCCCTAAAGAAAAAAACAATGCTGTCTCACTCCCTAAAGAAAAAAACAATGCTGTCTCACTCCCTAAAGACAAAAACAATGCTGTCTCACTCCCTAAAGAAAAAAACAATGCTGTCTCACTCCCTAAAGAAAAAAACAATGCTGTCTCACTCCCTAAAGAAAAAAACAATGCTGTCTCACTCCCTAAAGACAAAAACAATGCTGTCTCACTCCCTAAAGACAAAAACAATGCTGTCTCACTCCCTAAAGAAAAAAACAATGCTGTCTCACTCCCTAAAGAAAAAAACAATGCTGTCTCACTCCCTAAAGAAAAAAACAATGCTGTCTCACTCCCTAAAGAAAAAAACAATGCTGTCTCACTCCCTAAAGAAAAAAACAATGCTGTCTCACTCCCTAAAGAAAAAACCAACGCTGTCTCACTCCCTAAAGAAAAAAACAATGCTGTCTCACTCCCTAAAGAAAAAAACAATGCTGTCTCACTCCCTAAAGACAAAAACAATGCTGTCTCACTCCCTAAAGAAAAAAACAATGCTGTCTCACTCCCTAAAGAAAAAAACAATGCTGTCTCACTCCCTAAAGACAAAAACAATGCTGTCTCACTCCCTAAAGAAAAAAACAATGCTGTCTCACTCCCTAAAGAAAAAAACAATGCTGTCTCACTCCCTAAAGAAAAAAACAATGCTGTCTCACTCCCTAAAGAAAAAAACAATGCTGTCTCACTCCCTAAAGACAAAAACAATGCTGTCTCACTCCCTAAAGACAAAAACAATGCTGTCTCACTCCCTAAAGAAAAAAACAATGCTGTCTCACTCCCTAAAGACAAAAACAATGCTGTCTCACTCCCTAAAGACAAAAACAATGCTGTCTCAATCCCTAAAGAAAAAAACAATGCTGTCTCACTCCCTAAAGAAAAAAACAATGCTGTCTCACTCCCTAAAGAAAAAAACAATGCTGTCTCACTCCCTAAAGACAAAAACAATGCTGTCTCACTCCCTAAAGACAAAAACAATGCTGTCTCACTCCCTAAAGAAAAAAACAATGCTGTCTCACTCCCTAAAGAAAACAACAACACTGTCTCACTCCCTAAAGGCTGTCTCACTCCCTAAAGGCTGTCTCACTCCCTAAAGGCATATTTTGACTTTTAGGGAAAGTTTTGACCAAACGTCAACATGTGACGTGAAGGTGGGGGCAGAAAAGTCACAGAATGACTTTTGCCACAGAACGGTAAATGTTAAGGTTTTGGGGAATAAAAGATTTACCATTCTGTGTAACTCGGACGGCGCTGAGTCGGATCAAAGCAGACTTCAAAACCTCAGACGTTTTAACAGTTTTTTGGTCGTACCGTCAAAAACGCTGAGAACTGGACTTCCGCATTGCTGTAATGAGGAAGTCCCGAAAAGTCAACATGTGCCTCATTTTCAAAATGTTACTTGAGTAAAAGAACAAAAGTATTGGCATCAAAATATACTTAAAGTACCAAAAGTTAAAGTACTAAAATGTTTGAAAATAGCAGATCTACAAGCTCACAACGCGTCGCGATGCGACGCGTTGTGAGCTTGTAGATCGGCTATTTTCAAATAGCCTAGGTATAAAATAGGGCTAAAGTGGTTAACGTATGTTTTATAATATAATAATTTATATTTGCAAAGTAACTAGTAACTGAAGTTTTCAAATAATTGTAGTGGAGTAAAAGTACAATATTTGCCTCTGAGATAGAAGTAGTGGAGTAGAAGTAAAAGTATAAACATTTGGAAATACTCCAGTAAAGTAAAAGTACCTCAAAATTGTACTTAAGTACAGTACTTGAGTAAATGTACTTAGTTACTTTACACCACTGAATAATTCACATCTTATGTCACTGTTATTCATGTCAACGTCAAGCAGCCGCTCAGACACGTTGTATAGGCTTAACGTCGCGGTCGGGCAGAAGCTTGTGTCACCATAACAGTATTTCATTTTTACATAAATGAATGAATGCCCTATTTTATATGTGGTTGTATGACAAGTGTCCTTCCTCTATATATTCCTATATCTGCTGCTGTGCAACGCATCACGTTTCATAAAGATAATATAATGTCTACCTGTTCGTGGCTAGTTAACCCATTAAAGACATGAGGCCCTTGAGGTCTTCTAAATCCAGTTTTCAGAAAGACGTATGTTGCTATAATATGAGTCGCTGCTCAAACTATTTCATGTCAAGGACCCCCAAAATGATATGTATTTGGCCGCCGAACCCCATCTCAAAACATTTTGTTCCAGGGACCCCCTGCTTTATAAAACATGTATATATATATATTCAAAGATTTGCACAGATTTTCACGTTTTTTCAAAAGCAGATCGACAAGCTCATAGCGCGGGCACGACGTGACGCGCTATGAGCTTGTAGATCTGCTATTTTTGAATAGCCAACCAATGTGCTATATATATATATATATATATATACCTAATATAATCTAAAATGACATGCTTTTAATGGGTTAAGAGTGACTATCTCTTCACTTCACACATATATTAATCTGCAACTTAACGATTATCTTTTCAATGTTTTCAATTGTTCTGCGATGGATGGATGGATGGATGGATGGATGGATGGATGGGGGCGGGGCTGGGGCGGGGGGGTAGTACCGTTCTTTGATCAACCTTATCTGCCCTGGGGGGCCTTGGGGGGCCGTGGGGGGGCCGCAGACACGTGGCATGTCGCTGCTCCGCCCCCTCGCTGATTGTATACCGTCTCTGTCTGGACAGAAACCTTGTATCTCCATATTTCATATTTCTGTAAATTAATGCCATACTTCATAATACAAGAGTGTCACACAAAAAGTAGTGAAAATAGCCGATCTACAAACTCTTTAAAATGTTTCAAAGATAATAATAGAATGTCTTTTTTTTTTGTCTTTTTTTACTTTAGATTTTTGTAGTCAATCCCTTTCAATATGTTTTATATATATTTTATATATATGTCTATAGGGTGAATTTCCCAAAGTGGAAAAGAAAAGGGTACGAGGGGAATGTCTTGTTTTGTTTTAATGTTAATGTTACATAAACCATTCATTCATCTGGTATTGTTGTCGTTATGTTGACTGTGAGCTTGTGTTCATGTTTGTATGTTCGTCTGTACGTATGGAAACAAAGAAAAGAAGCATGATAATATGTACCGTATATATATTTCCCTCTGTGAACACCCTGCTCTCTATATGCTGAATACAAAGGGGTTTTGGACACATATAACGTTATTACACGACAGAAACCATCTGAGGGGGACGGTGGAATGAAAGGAGCGCTCCCATCCATCTTCCTCTCTCCTCCCGCCGTCATCCAGGCATGGCGAATCGAGCGCCGCAGAGCGCCGCGCTCCTAGATTGTCATTCTTTAGCGGGCCATCGTGGAGGGAGGGAGAGAGAGAGAGAGAGAGAGAGAGAGAGAGAGAGAGGAAATGAGGCGGGGGGGGGGGGGCACGTCAAGGCTACAAAATTTGTGTCATCTGCCAAAACTCTGTTCTGGTGCGATACCCCCCGTTTACCAAAGTTGGCTGGAATCAATCGATTTGGCCCCGTTTTCTATCTGCAGCTCAGCAGGGGGGAGGTGGGGGGGAGGAGAGAGGGAATATGAAATGAAAGGAGGGAAAGCATTGTCTCCTTTATTTGTAGAAAACATGGAACTGTAACCTATATATCTGATCCAGCTGCTGCATGGAGAGACTAACTAACTCAACCTGATGGAGACAGAGAAGTGGATTTTACATGTTGTTGTCAAGATGGTGGATTACAGCAGTGGTTCTCAACCTGTGGGTCAGGACCCCCAGGGGGGTCTACAAATTATTATTATTTTTGGGGGGGTGGTCCCCAGGATGATTAGCTTAACCCATTAAGAATTTTTGGGGGAAAAAAAAAACATTTTTCAAAAATAGCAGATCTACAAGCTTGCTTTCTCACTCAGCGGGTTAACAATGGCTCGGGACCCATTTTTATAGGTCGCGAGTAAATATCCCTTTTTTAATCCGTTGTATTAATCATTACTTCAAGATGCAGTGAAAATAGCAGTTTGTGAACTTGTAGATCTGCTATTTTCACTTGTTTGGGTCCCGGCAGAGAGACATTTAATTTCCCTTTTGGGTCTTGAGATAAAAAGTTCAAACATTGACTGTACTGCAGAGCATGGTTCTCAACCAGTGGTCCGGGGACCACCAGTGGTCCTTGAGGGGGTTCCAGGGGATCCCCAGACAAATTAATAGTTAGGAACCAAATGGACCCTTGTGTGTCTGTAAATGGACCCGTTAGGGTCCATTTACACACTCTCAGAGTGTGTAAATGTGTGTCCCATTTGGTTCCATTTGTACACTCTCAGAGTTAAATGAACACTGATGATGATACAGTGTAGATTGGGACCACCAATAAATCATAATGGTTGAGTCCCTGGCATATCTTTTCAAATGGGGGTCCGTGGGGCGTGGGCTAATATGTGTCAATTTGAGGGTCCTTGACACGAAAAAGGTTGAAAACCACTGCTGTAGAGTCAAATAATGACCCTACATACTGTAACAGAATAACCAAACAGATATAATTATATAATAATGATGCTACATACTGTAACAGAATAACCAAACAGATATAATGATATCATAATGATGCTACATACTGTAACAGAATAACCAAACAGATATAATGATATCATAATGATCCTACATACTGTAACAGAAGAACCAAACAGATATAATGATATAATAATGATGCTACAAACTGTAACAGAATAACCAAACAGAGAGCATTTACTATTCCACTGCAGTCCATGCTCCATGCTATGAAGAGGTTTCTGAGTAGCAGCACTCATTCTGAAGTTCAAACACATCAAAACACAGCCAGATGAGGACGCACACGCACACGCACACGCACACACACACACACAAGCACACACACAAGCACACGCACACGCAGACGCACACGCACACACAGGTTCTGCCAAGTTAGTGCACATAGCCGTATACACTTTAAAACTGCTGACTACAGTCATGTCTGTTTTTTTATATGAAGTCATAAGATATGGAGACAGAAATGTCATGAAAGGAGAGAGAGAGAGAGAGAGAGAGAGAGAGAGAGAGAGAGAGAGAGAGAGAGAGAGAGTGGACGTATATTCAATAGGATGTTATGATAACATAATCTAATACCATGTGGGTATCATCATATTCATTATGAGGAGTGGTCTGTGTGCTCTGGAAAAATCAATGGGCATACACTGAGCATGAATAGAGCAAGGTTATAATAGTTTTGGATTTTTCATTTTCGTTTTAGTTCGTTTTGAATATTTTTTTTCTAATTCAGTTAGTTTTAATTCGTCTTTTAGAGCGGATTTGCAAGTTTGTATTAGTTTTTATTTTCAAAAATTCTATTAGTTTGAGTTTGTTTTAATTAGTTTTAAATGTTCCATACTTTGGGTTATTTGTCAGGTGCAGGATTGAAAAGGTAGGTAATTGTGTAATAAAAACGTAACAAAAGATAGCATTTATTTATACATCTGGTACAGCGAAATCAATACATTCATATCATCCCAAAAACCTTATGAATAAACAAAAACTAAGGGCTCGAAGAAGTTTAGGGATAATGGGTAGTAACTGGTGAAGATAGGAACACATGTTCAAACGACGCAATCTAAGATTCCCCTATAAGATTCCAAGGGGGGGTCCAAGGGGGGTCCAGGGGGGGTCCAAAGGGGGGTCCAATGGGGGGTCCCAGGGGGGGTCCAAGGGGGGTCCAAGGAGGGGGGGTCCAAGGGGGGGTCCAAGGAGGGGGTCCAAGGAGGGGGGGTCCAGGGGGGTCCAAGGAGGGGGGGTCCAAGGAGGGGGGGTCCAGGGGGGGTCCCAGGGGGTCCAAGGGGGGGTCCAAGGAGGGGGGGTCCAAGGGGGGTCCAAGGGGGGTCCAAGGAGGGGGGTCCAAGGGGGGGTCCAAGGGGAGGTCCAAGGGGGGGTCCAAGGAGGGGGGGTCCAAGGGGGGGTCCAAGGGGGGTCCAAGGGGAGGTCCAAGGGGGGGGTCCAAGGAGGGGGGGTCCAAGGGGGGTCCAAGGGGGGTCCAAGGGGGGGTCCAAGGGGGGTCCAAGGAGGGGGGTCCAAGGGGGGGTCCCAGGGGGGGTCCAAGGAGGGGTCCAAGGGGGGTCCAAGGGGGGGTCCCAGGGGGGGTCCAAGGGGGGTCCAAGGAGGGGGGGTCCAAGGGGGGTCCAAGGGGGGGGGGTCCAAGGGGGGTCCCAGGGGGGTCCAAGGAGGGGGGGTCCAAGGGGGGGTCCAAGGAGGGGGGTCCAAGGGGGGGTCCAAGGAGGGGGGTCCAAGGGGGGTCCAAGGGGGGGTCCAAGGGGGGGTCCCAGGGGGGCCCTAGGGGGGTCCCAGGGGGGTCCAAGGGGGGGTCCAAGGGGGGGTCCCAGGGGGGCCCTAGGGGGGTCCCAGGGGGGTCCAAGGGGGGGGGGTCCCGGGGGGGGCTCATAACGCCTCGTGCTGCGAGATCGGCTGTTCAAAACGCAAAGAACAGAAAGTAAGAGTGATGTTTTGGGTTTGTTAAAGGTTCTATGACATTCATTTTCACTTTTTTAATTTTTTATGTTTTTTGGGGGGGTTTTATGACCTCAATTACACCCAAAAAATCTGAACTTTGAACATTCAGTGGATTTTCTGTGGTCTGGGGTTTTCTGAATAATTAGGCTGAAAAGTAATCTGAGCTTGGCCCTTCGGCAGTGAAGTCACAGCCGATTAATCCCGCCCACTCTCCTCCTCGCCCCTCCCCTCCCCTATCCTTTTCTTTGGGGGGGGGCGGAGCAGAGGCGATGATTGACAGGCAAAATCCCTCACCAGCGACACCCGCAGGCAAAGATTTCTTTTTTCATTGCAGTTGAAAAGGCTTTAGAAATGTGAGAGAAAAACACCTGCCATGGATCAATGGAGTGGAATTTTTAGTTAAAACTTTCTATACACGTTTGAAGGACCATGACAAAGACTTTTAATGTGTGGTAAAACTGAACGTCATGAAACCTTTAAAGTAATACTAGGTAACGTTTTCAACAAAACTAAAGTTAAATTGTATATCTTTTGTCAGTGGCAAAAGTTTCACAACACCCACTCCATGAATTTCACCCCCGGAAGCCTTTTATTTATATATTTTCTATTGAACGGTGAAGGGGGGGACTTTCCCGGGAAAATGACGTTCCTGGCCAACGTCATGACGTCGTGGCCGACGTCCCCAGGAACTACCGCAACGGTTTCCTGTTTGGCCAGGAACTACCGCGGTAATAGCAAAAAGGAACCTCACGCTGATGTTAAGAGAATGTAGGATTGGAAGATCGAAAAAGAACAGAAAAAGAAAGCACAGCTCATGGTAACTAATGCTCCACTGGCTAAGAGAAACGATCCGTAGATAGTATAAAAGAATTAAAAGATCGCTTTTTGAAACGCTTCCGGCTTCCGGTGAAAACGAATGGAATTCTGGGTAATCGAGGATTACGGAAATTGTATGCAGTGACGGTAGTGACCAGCAGAGGTTGCTAAAAATCGTTATTTGGGATTCTGCATTGTACAACTTTAACCGTACGCAAACCTATGTCTGTAAAGACTTTAGACTTAACAGACTTAGACTGGTGCACGCACACGCACACGCAGTCATTATTATTTTGACGTTAAAGTTATACTAGGTAACTTTTTCCAAAAAATTAGTTAAATTGTATATCTTTTGTGAGTGGCAAATGTTTCACAACGCTCACTGCATGAATTTCACCCCCGAAAGCCTTTTATAAATGTATTTTCTCTTGAAAGTGGACAGGGACGTGTTTCCCGCGAAAATTACGTCATCCGGCCGGAAACGGGAAACGGAAATGCTTTACAATGATTTACCAATGTTCGCTTTGAAAAATATATATATATTCAAAGATTTGCACACATTTTCACGATTTTTTTTTAAGAAATAGCAGATCTACAAGCTCATAGCGCGGCACTCGGTGCCGTGCTATGAGCTTGCAGATCTGCTACATTTTTGAATAGCCAAAGAAATCTAAAAATGACACACGGATGCGTTCCTGGATTGAATGTGTTATTCTTATTCTAACAAAAGCATATCATTCACACCTTTTCTATGCACTGTTCTGATTGGACGGTTGGAGAAGGCTTCATGCATCCAGAATAAAGCACAAATGACTCATAATGACTTGTGTCATCATCTCTCGTTAAGAAGCCATACAGTAACGACAATCATTCCATTTCCCCATCATCATCATCATCATCATTCCATCCTGGTAGTAATGGATGATCTTTTTTCTCCCCTCGACCCCTTCTGTCTGGAATAACATCCAGAACAATGGCAGCCATTGTTGTTGTGACTCTGGGTAGGGGGGGGGGGGGGGGTTAGCGGGCGGCTGACGATTGTCTACGTGTTGATGGTTTTAGAACGGCTTCAGGGACCAAACATGACGGATTTATAGCGGGTCAGAGCGGGGAAAGGAAAAACAGAAAACAAAGCTGTGAACTTCCCTCGGTGAAGAAGACGTGAACCCTTTCAGAGTGGGCGTGGGGGGGCGGGGGGGGGGGGGGGGGGGGCTGGCTGCACTGCGTATCGACTGGTCTGTCGAACCACAAACTGTTACTCAGACATTCCTACGGTCAGGGTTCTGCTCAGCAGTGGTGGAAAAAAGTACTCAAATGTTTTACTTAAGTAAAAGTATCTGCAATGTCGAAGTATACTCTGTTACAAGTAAAAGTCCTGAATTCAAAATGTACTTGAGTAAAAGTACAAGAGTATTGGTATCAAAATGTACTTAAAGTACCAAAAGTAAAAGTACAAAAATGTTTGAAAATAGCAAATCTACAAGCTCACAACGTGTCGCAATGCGATGCGACGCGACGCGTTGTGAGCTTGTAGATCGGCTATTTTCAAACAGCCTATGTATAAAATAGGGCTAAAGTGGTTCATGTATGTTTCATAATGTAATCATTTATATCTGCAAAGTAACTGGTAACTAAAGTTTTCAAATAATTGCAGTGGAGTGAAAGCACAATCTTTGCCTCTGAGATGTAGTGCAGTATTGGAAATTGGAAATACTCAAGTAAAGTACAAATACCTCAGAATTGTACTTAAGTACAGTACTTGAGTAAATGTACTTAGTTACTTTCCACCACGGCTGCTCAGACATTGGTAGGGTCAGGGTTGTGCTCAGATGTCTGTAGTCTTCATGGAGACAGACACCTGCACATCAACATGGAGAGCCAGGTATAGACAGACACATTTATTATTAACGCCTGTTGGCCGTAGGGCTGAGCATTATATATCCATATGATATAAATATAAATACATGTTTTCAATGTGAGACTATAGATATGGTCTGGATACCATAATATGGTGGACATGGCATAAGTGTGGTTCTTATTGATAGGTTTATCACCAGAATGTTTTAATACAAATACAATAAACACATGAGAACATTGGGTCATTATTTAAAAATGTCAAAAAGTGTGTTATATGCTTTGCTGGTACTGTATGTAACACCTTCTTCACACACACACACACACACACACACACACACACACACACACACACACACACACACACACACACACACACACACACACACACACACACACACACACACACACACACACACACACACACACACACACACACACACACACACACACACACACACACACACACACACACACAGTTTTAAACTGGGGGTCTTTGAAATGAACCACTTTAAACCCTCTAGTTTTAAACTGGGGGTCTTTGAAATGAACCACTTTAAACCCTCTAGTTTTAAACTGGGGGTCTTTGAAATGAACCACTTTTAAACCCTCTAGTTTTAGAGAACTGGTCTTGAGTTACAACTAGAGGTGTCACCATACACCTAATCTACCATTTGATTTGACATTCGATTTTTCTTTTACATTATCATTAGGCTATTGACTCTTGATTTATAAAGAAAAACACTGGTTTCTCAGTAAATAACTTTTATTTGAATAAGAATTATAAATAATGAAATAATAATAAATAAATAAAAGTAATGTATTAATAATGTTAACTTTGGGTTTTATCAACTGTTATTGACATCAGATTCTTTTTTAAGAAGATTATCTAACCCCTAGGCTGGCAGAGGGAGTGTAGCGCCCAGGATTACTAGACAATTGGCACTGGGTGAAAAAATGGGGTTGCAAAATCGTGGGATAACATTTTTTCTTTTTTAAGAAAAGAAGATTAGTTGACATTCTTTAAAGTTACGTTTTTTTTCCCAGTCCAGGTGGCTATGACTGTCTTCCAAAGGTTTGCAGGCCTTGCTGGGTAGACAACCCGGCCTGGCGGAGATTGGCGGAGATCTGCGCTCCGAGGACGAGCACACCGTTGTAGTTAAGGCAATCAGTTCTACATGGCTCAGCCCTCCAGTAACTCTTGCCTTCATTTCTCATACACCACAGGCAACACTCAAATGTGATCTGCTTGGCACTTTGTAACGTGGTTCTAGAACGCTGATTAAAATGTTTAAATCCAGCGTTCTCCACCACTGAAAAGGCTCGCTTGTCACCGCGACTGCACTAGTTATTTCTTGAGTGCGACCCGTGGGAGTTTGGGATTGTTGGCCGTCGTCTTTTTACCGTACAGACGGCTAAATGAAAGGTAATGTAGAAAGTCACTAGACTCTATGATGCAACACTACCAGCGGTTTCTCTCTCCGTCAACTCGGCTGAGGCTTTTCCTTTTTCCCCGTCAGAACCAAACCAGAATGGACAGAAAAACAACAACAGCGTGTGGCTTCCCTTGGACGTGACAAAATGAAATAGCGCGAGAATCGCGATACGGCTTGTAATTTCGGTACACTGTATCGATCGTCAATTTCCATTCATTGTCGGTATACGTAACACGTATTGTGACAAGCTTAGGTACAACTGTACTTGCTTTTCCCCCCCCGTCTACACACCAAAACTCTTCTCTAAAAAGAGCTCGTAGATCAGCTATTTTTGGCAAATGAATCAAGTGGTTAAAGAGGTTGAGAATCACTGATTTCAAAGACCAGTGGTGTGTTGAGGACAGCATACATCACTGCATCACTGCATCCCACCAGATAGAGTATTATGAAACTGACCTAATTCCTGCAACTTGCTGCAGGCAGCAATGTGACGCTTTGTACTTCTCCTTTTAGGCCTAAATAATTGATTCAACCCAATGCTTTGACGGTAAAGCTTTCAGAAGCACAAAATGCTTTGCTTCTGATACGCAACGCTTTGTCACTGTGACTTAGAGAGGATTAATATTATGTACAAACTCTAACTCACCAGAGTCTCCTTCAGCTCCATGTTTAATCCTTTCAAATGCATAGTTTTTTTTCATCATTCATTTTGTTTTTATTTATTATTTATTTGCGTTTATTATCCTCGTTTTTTTGATGGAGACGTGTGAAACAAAAAGAACTGTGTTTTCAGTCTGGTTTGATAAAAAACAAACAAACAAACAAAACAAAGAACGCAATAAACCATTACATTATTAATATTTGTATTATTAGTATATATAGTATGGCAATAAGTGTGCTGCTCCAAAAGTGAAAGTTTTTA
This sequence comes from Gymnoscopelus braueri, assembly GCF_963280865.1. Classification (NCBI taxonomy): domain Eukaryota; kingdom Metazoa; phylum Chordata; class Actinopteri; order Myctophiformes; family Myctophidae; genus Gymnoscopelus; species Gymnoscopelus braueri. Next base: position 1,563,090 of record NC_137613.1, on the reverse strand, counting down.
CAGTGAACTTTGGATGAAATATACACACACACACACACACACACACACACACACACACACACACACACACACACACACACACACACACACACACACACACACCACAACTGGCACACAAACACTCTCACTCTGCAGGCAGACATGTTGTGTATAATTGTACAAATCCGGCTGCAATCCGCCTCCCAAAACCCCCCCCCCTGTCTCTCACACACACACACACACACACACACACACACACACACACACACACACACACACACACACACACACACACACACACACACACACACACACACACACACACACACACACACACACACACACACACACACACACACACAGACAGTACGGCTGATACACAATGCCTTGGGATGCCCCCCCCCTCCCCCCATTCTTTTTTACACCTCTCAAAATGTTCCCCCTGCAGCTCCGGACCCCCGGGGGTCCTGATAAAACATTCAGAGCAGGATCCTGACGGGGGGGGTGGTGGGGGGGGGGGGGGGGGCACCGCGCCTGGTCCTGTGATAAGAGCCCACTCCCTCTAATTAAAGCCAAGTAGAGCCAGGATACTGCTGCCTGGAGAGATGCACCCAGAGAGACAGACAGACAGACAGGCAGGCAGGCAGGCAGACAGGCAGACAGGCAGGCAGGCAGAGAGACAGACAGACAGACAGACAGACAGAAAGGCTTTGAGGAAGCCTGTGAAATATTAAGGCTTCGTTGACAGGAGGAGCTCAGGTGAGATTGTGCTGTCAGCCTCCTGCTCTCCAAAAACCTCCCCCCCTGCTCCTCTCTCTCTCCCTCCCCCTCTCCCTCCGTCTCTCCCCCTCTCCCTGATCAGAGTTAAAGGACGACATCACCCATTTTCAACCTATGTTCAATAGGTCCTCACTAATGCTCATGATAAAATGATTTTAAAAGAATCTACTTGGTCTGTGTCTCATAGGAGGGCTGTGGACAGTCCAGAAAGCCGTCTACCAGTGACATCATCGTTAGGCAGGATTTGTTTTTCCAAAAAGATTACAATTCTTTGATTCAGATTTGTATTAAGGCGAGAACAATGGGATCTATTATTGCATCGCAACTTTCCAGGAATACAAAGCCTGCGGTTTCTATTAGCTTGGATTCCCCATCGATGATGTCACTGGTAGACGGGTTTCTGAACTGTCCACAGCCCTCCTCTGAGACACAAACTGATTAGAAAACAATTGTACCATTTTATCATGAGCATTAGTGAGGACCTATTATATGAAGATAGGTTGAAAATGGGTGAATCTGTCTACTAGGATAGCAGGTAAACATAAACCTAGCATCTGTCTACTAGAATAGCAGGTAAACATCAAACCTAGCATCTGTCTACTAGAATAGCAGGTAAACATCAAACCTAGCATCTGTCTACTAGAATAGCAGGTAAACATAAACCTAGCATCTGTCTACTAGAATAGCAGGTAAACATCAAACCTAGCATCTGCCTACTAGGATAGCAGGTAAACATAAACCTAGCATCTGTCTACTAGGATAGCAGGTAAACATCAAACCTAGCATCTGTCTACTAGGATAGCAGGTAAACATAAACCTAGCATCTGTCTACTAGGATAGCAGGTAAACATAAACCTAGCATCTGTCTACTAGGATAGCAGGTAAACATAAACCTAGCATCTGTCTACTAGGATAGCAGGTAAACATAAACCTAGCATCTGTCTATAGGATAGCAGGTAAACATAAACCTAGCATCTGTCTACTAGGATAGCAGGTAAACATTACATTACATTACATTACAGTCATTTAGCAGACGCTTTTATCCAAAGCGACTTACAATAAGTGCATTCAACATAGGTAGGGAACGAAACTACTAATCACCAGAAGTCTTAAGTGCATTTCCTGTAAAAACAAGCAACCAAGAGTATACCAAGCGCTAAGGTAAAAGTGCAATATATCAGCTACCTACTTTCTTAAACAGATGAGACAAAATCGCAAAATCAAATGAGCATGAGCTAAAACAAATAAGTGTATCGACTAAACAAGATCCAACAAAACAATACAAAAATAAAACAAGAGTTCGTACAACTAGTTAACAACAAGTAGGCCAGGCAAAGAGGAAGGGTAGTGTTTCCTGAAGAGGTGGGTTTTCAGCCTGCGGCGAAAGATGGGCAGTGACTCTGCTGTCCTGACATCAGTGGGAAGTTCATTCCACCACTGTGGGGCCAGAACAGAAAAAAAGTCGTGACCGTGTCGATCGGCCAGAAGGACCCTTGAGTGACGAGGCAATCAGTCGCCCCCGAGGTGGCAGACCGAAGTGGTCGGGCAGGGGTGTAGGCATCGACCATAGCCCGGAGGTAAGAAGGAGCTGTTCCTTTCACTGCCCTATAGGCTAGCACCAGGTTTTTGAACTGAATGCGAGCCGCTACGGGGAGCCAGTGCAGAGAACGGAGACGGATAGTTGTGTGGGAGAACTTTGGGCAAAACATCAACCTAGCATCTGTCTACTAGGTTACCAGGTAAACATAAACCTAGCATCTGTCTACTAGGATAGCAGGTAAACATAAACCTAGCATCTGTCTACTAGGATAGCAGGTAAACATAAACCTAGCATCTGTCTATAGGATAGCAGGTAAACATAAACCTAGCATCTGTCTATAGGATAGCAGGTAAACATAAACCTAGCATCTGTCTACTAGGATAGCAGGTAAACATATACCTAGCATCTGTCTATAGGATAGCAGGTAAACATAAACCTAGCATCTGTCTATAGGATAGCAGGTAAACATATACCTAGCATCTGTCTATAGGATAGCAGGTAAACATAAACCTAGCATCTGTCTACTAGGATAGCAGGTAAACATAAACCTAGCATCTGTCTACTAGGATAGCAGGTAAACATAAACCTAGCATCTGTCTACTAGGATAGCAGGTAAACATAAACCTAGCATCTGTCTACTAGGATAGCAGGTAAACATTGTAAAGCATTTGACGCAGACATCTTCAAGGGATTATACAGAATCAAACATAAATATGGAACGCATGCTTAATGCTCCAGGGCATTTCTTCAGCTAACGTGGTGTTTGTTTGTTATTATTGTCTTTTAGCCAGTAAAACGTGTTGTTATTTAAGTTATTCAGCAGCAGGAGGAATGTTGTTTAGATAAAAGACAGGCTGTGTTCACCAACACAGTGGTGGGAAGTACATTTACTCAAAGTACTTACTTCAGTACAATTTCAAAGCACTTTGTACAAAGTAAAAAAAAAATCTTCTACTCCACTTCATCTCAGAGTACAATATTGTACTGACACTTTTGTACTCAAGTGAAATTGAGACTACAGGTCTTTTACTTCTAACAGAGTATTTCTATTGCTACTTGTACTTAAGAAAAATTATAATCTGAGTAGGCTACTTCTTCCTGCAACCACTGTCTGCACCAATGTGGCTTTTGTGTGTGTGTGTGTGTGTGTGTGTGTGTGTGTGTGTGTGTGTGTGTGTGTTATTGTTTGATAGTGTCCTTTGTCTTGTTGTTGTTTTCACACACACACACACACACTCACACTCACACACACACACACACACACACAGTAACATCTCAGAGGTATTTGTAACCACGCTTTCAGGCTGCTGAACAGCAGGATACTGTGTGAACTTCACGTTACCTCTAAATACCTCACCTAGCATGTTGAACTTCATGTTACCCCTATGTTACCTCACCTAGCATGTTGAACTTCACGTTACCTCTACGTTACCTCACCTAGCATGTTGAACTTCACGTTACCTCTATGTTACCTCACCTAGCATGTTGAACTTCATGTTACCTCTATGTTACCTCACCTAGCATGTTGAACTTCACGTTACCTCTATGTTACCTCACCTAGCATGTTGAACTTCACGTTACCTCTGTTACCTCACCTAGCATGTTGAACTTCACGTTACCTCACCTAGCATGTTGAACTTCACGTTACCTCACCTAGCATGTTGAACTTCACGTTACCTCACCTAGCATGTTGAACTTCACGTTACCTCTACGTTACCTCACCTAGCATGTTGAACTTCACGTTACCTCACCTAGCATGTTGAACTTCACGTTACCTCTACGTTACCTCACCTAGCATGTTGAACTTCACGTTACCTCAC